>NC_092645.1:28711893-28860537 GCF_039555335.1 Amphiura filiformis | reverse complement strand
TTTTTTCGAAATAGCGTACATTTAATTACATTCGGAATAGCGAATAGTAAACTTTCACGTTCGGAAAAGCGAACCTTCGGAATAGCGAACCTTCGGAATGGGGCACCCTCGGAATAGCGAGAGGACCCCATTGTAATAGTCCATTTGGATTCCTCCAGACAGTGGTGTCCGCGTGATACACGCGTGATCAAAGGCTGTATTTCTGTAGGGTGCAGTCACGTCGCGCCGTATCGCGCGCTACAGATACGCCGCCTTTGACGAGGAGTGTATCACACGCGGACGCTACTGTCGCGAGGGAAGCTAAATGGACCATAGCAAGTATGCTTTTAAGGTGCAACAAAAATTACACGTATTGGGAATAATGCATTGGGGTTGTCGGATTTCTGACACGCTTGTTTGACACTTGCATGTGATATTAGAACATCAACAAAGACTGCAAATGGTAAATGATGGCGCTAATAACTCTTAAATTGGCTAATTTGAATTTGAAATATAAAAATTACGCCCTCAATTTGCACAAAAAAGATGAAGTTTATGGGGAAAAAACGAAAAAAAATGTCTAAAATGATGAATGAAAATATTAATTATGATTTTAGTATCGTCCAGGTCTAGAATTTAACATAATATAATGTTTTGTTAGAAAAATTAATAAATTATAACATCAAAATGAATGTCCCTTTAAAAATTACGCTTCTTGTTATATCTTCAAAATTCTGAGTAAGCAATTCTTGAACAAAGTAAAACATACACAAAATAATATTGTTAACAAAAGAGAATATATAAAAAGCACACGTACCATAAGAACTTAAAATGCAACAAAATGTTTAAAAAACAGTTGAATATTATTACGTTTGTGGGACAGTTTCATGTGTTAAAAACACATCTATGGGTTCACATTTTCAGTATTTATGAATTGTTCACACTTTTAATATCGCTTGTAGCATCCTCACCACACCACCCTACGCCATACATAAATTCGCCTGGACCGATTTCCCTAAAATGATAATTGGCCGCTATTAAACTTCATTGGAAACCTTCCCACTCGGCTATTTTTAAAGTTGTAATCAGCCTTGCTTAGCCTATGCATTAAAGCCATATTATAAAATGTCCATACAAAATAGATTAGTATTCTTTTTAGCCAAACAACTGAGGTAAAAGCAAAGAAAATTGGAATTTACTACCAGCGTCGATGTCGCCACTCGCCAATGTGTATCACACCGTCGGTTGTGTTACGGTACTGTCCTTTCTACATCTACATCTACTAGGATACTCAGTAAAGTTGCCAAGGCAATATCTGACTGAGAAACAATACTGACGTCGGTCATCAGACACGGATCAAAAATTGACAAATAATACAATTACACTTAAAGCTACTTAATAAACTTACAAAAACAACTGCACTACTTAATTAACACTTTTGTTTTTAAGACCAGATGTAAATGATTCCAGTTTGTTACAATCGAGTAATGATGAGGGTAATGAATTCCAGTCCAGTATGGTGCGCGGGAAGAAGCTGAACTTATATACGTTTGTTTTGATGTGTATATCCGTCGTGTACGCGTTTGACTAATATTTCCATCGTAATAATAAAACGACGGTTCCTGCGTTTTATTCAAAATCTCGGATTTTGACAAAACTACAGCACCTGTAGTCTTCATTGTTGCAGGGTATGCTAGTTTAATAAATTAGAATATAATTATGTAAAAAACAGAATTTAAAAAAATATTGAGGGCGTTCTCCTCAGCAGATTTTATTCATTGTGGCATGCTGCGGTGTACATCCTCATCATATGCTCAAGTCTAAAATATATATTCAAATTTAGCAACTTTGATATTGTTAGATTATTTCAGTACTATTCGGAAGCATATAGGACGTGTATAGGATGAATCACTTTCCTGTTGCAGAGGTCAGGATTATAAACAGGCCACTGAGCTAACTTCGTAGCTGTTCCAAGCTAATTTGTATTTGAAAATTTTGATAAACCATTGATAATAAAGCACAAGAGAAATGTTTTATTATTGTATGTGAAGGTTTAAATGTCGTACCTAATATAATTATTTCATTAATAAACATGACATTTTCCAGAATGGAATCATTCAGGGTATCCCAAAATTATAGTGTTGGTATACATAATACTGTACATGTGGTCCTCCATAGCCTACAGTGCATCCTGAGCAGTTTCTCATGAGACGGAAACTTAATTGCCCGATAACTTTTTAAAGACATCCCACCATCAGTAAATGTTAAGCAAATGTTTTGCAATAGCAATACGGAATATCGTAAAGGCCATGGATGTTACTAATTATGTAATTATTGAATGCACGAGTGATGCAGTTACGGAGCGATGCAGAATATCTGTGTAAGAGATTATTATTTACGTTTTATTTTCATCTCTGAAAAAAGTTATGTAGCTTAACATTCGGCCATTTGGGTTATGTAACTTCACACACAGTTATTTGAGTTATGTAACTTCACACGAAGCCATATGAGTTGTGTAGCTTAACATTCAGCCATTTGAATAATGTAACTTCATACGCAACCAATTGAATTATGTAACTTTACACGCAACAATTTGAGTTATATATCTTAACATGCAGCCATTTGAGTTATGTAACTTCACATGCAACCATTTGAATAATATAACCTCAAATGCAGCCACTGTAGTTATGTAATTTCACATGCCGCCATTTGAGTTACTTCACATGCAGACATTTGAGTTATGTAACTTCACACGAAGCCATTTGAGTTTTGTAACTCCACATGCAGACATTTGAGTTATGTAACTTCAAACGCAGCCATTTGAGTTATCAAACACATCCTCTCCCCCCACTTTTCTCAAAAAAAGTTGAGATTTTTATATTACTGGAAACCTCTGGCTACATAATGTTTATGTACAAAATATATCTTGCAGATTAATTGGTTTAGCAAAGATATCGTGAAATTTGAATTTCGTTCTGGTATACCAGAACGAAATTACAACACATCCCAGCAAACACAAAACGTTTTCGACTTCATTCGCAAAAGGTTATAAAAGGTTGTCAGAAAACGTTTAAATGTCGGGTTATATAAAGGGTATATTAAGAGTATAAAACGTTTTCATAACCTTAAAAATCATTCTTTGATAATCTACTGCTCAGCAAACAAAAATGTTTTACAGAAAACGTTTAAATGTCGGGTTATATAAAGGGTATAAATACGTTATAAAAACATTCCAAAAACATTCTTGAAAATTTGATACAAAACATTCTAAACAGAATGTTATTTGGGGGTTGAAAAAATATTTTGCGAAAAATGTTTGCCCAAAATATTTTCAATAACGTTTTAAAAACGTTTTCATCACCTTTATATAACCCGACATTTAAATGTTATTAAAAGGTTTTGAAAAATACATTTTAAGAACATTTCTGTGTTTGCCGGGTTCAAATATTTTAACATAATGTTATTTAAGTATTGACACAATTATTTAGCAAAAATGTTTGCCTAAATAGTTTACAAAAACATTTTTGGAAAACATTTACAAATATTGTTGTAGAGTGTTTTCATACAAAACGTTTTAAAACGTTATCATGACCTTTATATAACCCGACATTGTAATGTTATTAAAACGTTTTTACCTAAACCAAAAGCCAAAATATAACTTATTTAAAACGTTTTTAAAACGTTTTTTGTGTTTGCTGGGATGGTCTATGGAGCAGTGTAATACGAAAATCATGCATAACTAGCAAACGCAAAATCGGAATCAACTGAAATTTTGGGAATAGGCTTTTTTCGTGGATATGTACTGAAAAATGTCATAAAAAGAGGATGCTAGGATCACTAAATACTCCTTTAACATTCAGAAATTTGGGTTATGTAACTTCACATGCAGACATTTTAGTTATGTAACATCACCTGCAGCCAATGCTTAACATTCAGTTATTTGAGTGTACATTTTAGCTTATTTTTATAGGGTAAACAACACACTTGTAATAAATGGTGGCAGACCTGAACCATTTGAAACTTTAATAATACATTTCTGAACAAATAATATACACGTCAAATACCGTAGAATTCCGTCTAGAAGCATATATGCTTCTAAACGAGGTTATTTTTTTTACTAAAGAGACGAAAGCCAAATACCCCCACAAACACATTATAATAGATTGGGCTTGCAATAATACGCCTTTGTACAGTCGCTTAAATCAGTAATATAGTTTTTCAAACTCCAAATATTGTTTTTGTGGAGAGTGTCTGCCTCTCGTCTCTTTCGTTAAAAACCTCTCGTTTATTTATGTTTGTAGACGAGGTTTTACGGTAATATTTGGTTGAAAACTGATTATACAAAGGTTAGAGCAAAATGATGTTTGTGAACTAAAAAAAAAAAAAAAAGTAATGCAGCTGTTATAAATACGCCTATAGCTTCAGAACTAATAATTTTTTCCACAATATTTCTACATAGAAATGATTTATTTACGCGCATTTTGATACCCCATTTGTCAAAATGTCGTTCAATATTAACAACACAGTAGTGACTTTGACGAAAAATACCCGAATTTAAAAGTTGCAGTTTACAGCGATCAATGGTTATTACGCAAGCATTGTGGCACGTAAAACTCTCCATTATCTTCGCGATAAGCTTCAAATCAATACAAATAGCTGCAACTTTTAAATTCGGGTATTTCTCTTTAAAAACACTGCTGTAATGAACGGAATTGGACAAATGGGTTATCAAAATGCGCGTAAATATAAACATCTCAAAAAAGTAACTAACCCCCTTAAATAATGACCATTATTCAACAACAGGTGATTGTATTACAAATCTGTAATATGCGTTGGAAGCAGAATTTATTTCTGCGCATTTTGACACCTCATTTGCAGCAACTGACTAAATTTTGACGTCACAGCGTACATTTAAATCAATGTAACCCAAGATTTGAAAGTTACAGTAAATTATATTGATTTTGTATTCAGTGTATGGAAGGAAATCTGTTTAATGATATCTGAGTGTTTTTGTATTGTAAAAATTTGTATGTAAGTGCAACTTTCAAACCCTTTCAAATCTGGACCTCACTACATTAAATTGACCGGTGTTTCATTATTTTCTGGACTATCGTATCAAATGAGGTGTCAAAATGCGCAGCAATAAATTCTGCTTCCAACGCATTTTACGGATTTGTAATACAATAGCCCTTTTTTGAATAATGGCCATTATTTAAGGGGATTAGTTTTGATATGTTTATTATCCCTTTTCTATGTTGAAATATTGTGAACACAATTATTAGTTCTGACGCTATAGGCGTATTTATCACAGCTGCGTTACTTTTTGTGCGGCCTTTAAGATAAGACGGATATAATATGGGACGTGTAACGATGAATCAGTTTCCTGTCTACCACACCCTTCTATTCAGGTCAAAATAAAGGTTAACGTTGCAAAAACTAAACCAAACATTGAGAGTAAATATTCGGCAGTACAAGGAGCACGGTGGCACGGCGGCGCAGCGCGCAGCAGAAAAAGACAGGATGTGTCTCACAAAATAATACATTTTAAAATAATTATTGTTTCGACTAGAAGAAAAGTGAGATCGAAAATATCTTTTCGTTAGATATGTAGAGCATGTTGTCGATAAATCGAGATTTTGTGTGTGCGTGTGTTGAGTTGAGTTGAAGTGACAGTCAATTTTGGGCATGCCAAAGTTAACTTGGTCAATTCATTCCAGCTCCAGTGACACCTCATTAATTTCCCTGGACCTTTGGATGCACTGAAATAGGTAATAGCATTTTACTTTGACAAATCAATATACAAGGGCTGTAGTGCCATTATAGTTTTCATGCCCCTCCACTGAACACATGCCTTATCCTACCCAGAAAAATATGCATGAGGTGTCACTGGAGTTGGAACAGATAATAATGTCAAGCAAAATCTGTCTGAAGTCGGGCATATTCACTTGCAGAACACCCCATTGAAATTGAACATTTGGTTCCAAAGATATGAACAGATGAAGTGTTGTCAAAATATTCAACAAACGAATTTGTTGTCTTTTGTTTGGCTATATCTGAAAATCAATATATCCGACGCGACGTCCTGTACTGATGTTACACCACATATATGTGACGTGTCATGTCAAAAGGAGACACTTTTGGGCAGGTTATCAATTTTGAGGTTTTTACATATCTTAGATATAGAGATATTTTGCTCCACACCGCCGTTTTCCCCAATGAAATCGGACATTCCTAAGCGAAGATGTTGAGTTTGTAAGTTATGGTATTATAAAATTGGAGATTGAGAAATCGGCCTTTGAAAATATTATTGACAATGTTGAAAGTAGGAATTACCTTGAAAAATGTCTCAAAAAATACAAGATGCCAGTTATATTTCGGTCTGAAACTATCAGACAATATTTTAAACATTAATAACATCACAAATTCGCAACAAACCCAAATTGTGAAAAAATCACCCCAGGCAGATTTTTGGCTATTTCTCCATTTACGATCATGCCCCAAAGTGTCTGCTTTTGACATGACACGTCATATATTATCTGTAAAACACCATATGGATGTAGACGTTGAAATAGGATGGGAATGGGATAAAAGCCATTTATGTTGAGTAAACATTCCGCTTTCTACTTACATACGACAAAATATAGAAAACGGACAAACAAAGACAGCAAGTACATTTTAAATATTTGTTCCTGTTAACTTTTATTGATATACACAACGTATTAGGTAAATGCAAAAGTACAAACTACTATCCCAAACAAGCCAAAGACATACTAGTATTTACTTGGTTTGATTCGTAAATACTCAGTCAGTACCCTGAAAGACTTTCTCAGATTTTGTACTCGGGGTAAATACACAATAGTTGTGTAAATTTAAACATGATTCATATTTTTGCAACGTATTCTTATTTTTCGCTGAACACTTTTGATTTCAGATTCACTGCATCACCGCCACTCTCTCATCTCTCTATTGCGATCTTGTTTTTATTCTATCATTCTCCATATTTCTATATTAAATCTTTTACAAACATGATATACGTACATAACATAATGGTATTTTAAATATACTCATAAAAAGATAGTCCTCACTTGTTTGAGTGATCATATCTTTGACTTTGAAAATCCAGCTATAAAAGCAATACAGTAATATTATTTTGTTAGCTGAAACATTATATAACACTTGTTTAAAAAGAAATCGGAATGACAAACAAATCACTTATTAAGTTATTTGCAGCGTCATTTACTGTCTAAAATAATACGTTTCACTGCCGAAGCCACCATACACTGTGTTTTCCTGATTGAATACACCGCGGTCGGATGGTCAGTAATACTGGACGATGTTATATGGCGTACGATGTGGTCATACCTAAACACATCAAAAGGACCGACTCCAGTCGCGATCGTCGGAGTGGCACGCATTTATTGGCGACATAGGCGATTTCATACCGGATGATGTGAAGTTACAACTTTTCAAATCGTATCAAACTTCAGTCAATTATTAATTTCTCGATCATTAGTTCATATCAGTAAATAGAGAGATTGTGATATCCGAACGTACGGCCGTGCAATCTATTCAAAATCACTCCTGTGACGGGATTTTGAATAGATTGCACTGGCGTTCGATACGTACGTTTGGGAATCGCAATCTCTGTAATGTTTTTATGTACGTCATGTACGTGTGTTCATAAACTACCCAATCAAGTGGCAAGTCTCTTTTTGAGGTGTTTAGGTATAGAGCATGCATGTCCTCCCTGGAGGAGGGTAAAATGGGGGCTGATTTCAACAAGAAATTTTTGGCGAACCGAAAGGGGGGGCAAGCAATTTTTGGCAAGCCGAGAGGGGGGGCAAGTGATTTTTGGCACACATTCTTGGGCGCCTTTTAAATAAAACGCTCCAAAAAGGCTTAGGAAACCCGTACGGAAACGCTTAAATATGCTAATTTTCCTGCTCGCTGCGCTCGCAATATGTATACAGACGTCCATTCAAGGTTTTCAAATTGGGATCCCCAAAATTTGGCATGTGCAAGGGGGGGGGCAAAGAATTTTTGGCGGGCCGAGAGGGGGGGCAAGCGATTTTTGGCGACCCGTTTGAAAATCATATAATATATTTCTACCAGATACTAAAGGTAACATATTATCGATTTTACGTCATCAAACATCCGTTAGAACTTAAACATTACTGGAAATAGAATGGGACTAGATTAAATAACGCAGATATGTTACATCAAATATTATACTTCGAAAACTCGGAGTCTATAGCGGGCCTTATATGAAAAGAAAATACATTCGAAAGCAAACTGTTATGTCAATCAATTTTAAAGGAATATTGTAAGATTTCAATAAAATAGATATGTATTTCTTTTCACGAAATATTACTTTTCACTCACAGATAGTCTCCAGTACTGTCCACTTTTAATTTCATTATCAATGTTTGTGATATATAAAGGAAAAAGCTCTGTTTAGTGGGATAGTGGGATGAGGGACAATTATCTCGCTTGGACAACTCAAAATAAGGACATTATATAACTGTGTATTACTGTGTAATAATTAATTGAGCTAAGTTGAAATCCCCCTTGGCAAGAAATTAACTGCTTCATATGAGGACTCGGAGAACTTATTCTGGCTTTTAGGAATGGTTAGTGCTAAGTAATGGGTTATTTCAAGCTAAAGGGTCATTTAGACACTTTCAGGAAAAATAAATAAAAAAAAAAAAAGCCCAGAAAAAAGTCCACACCGTAGAACAGGATTTTTTCGTCGCCTTACCATCCTTTTAAAGAGTGACTATTTCCATCTATGGATTTTTGGCTCTTTTAAAAACCCTCTCTTCAAGTCGGCATATTATGTATACATAAACAGACACCTAAAACAGATGAGTATCTTGGAGTACATAACAGTTAGCTCTGCTAATAGGCAACATTTCTTCCCATAGTAGGAATCTATTTATGTTTCACAAGTAATAATTTCACACTACTATGTTAGTCAATGACGAGGAAAGCTGAGGAAGAAGTATATGCTTTTAGCGATTCTCTATTTTGGGATATTTCTTTCAATAAAATCGAAGCGCGTTCTCTCGGTGTGTGACAAGGGAGACGAATTGTTTATTAGCATGTGGCGTTCATACTGTGGTAAACATTACCTCTCACTGATTTGTCAGGTACATGCCAGAGTGTATACACGGCGGTGCGTACAGTCAGTGAGCATAATACATATTGTAGTAGAAAATAAAAACATACTCTTAAAGGAATACTCCGACAATCACAACATTATGCCTGTCCCGCGCCAAAATTGCCTGTGGCAATGACGTCATGGTTATTTGTGCTCTATTACAGAAGTTATAGAATGCTTACATTGAAATGGGATATTTTGTTCTATATGTTTGGTTTAACAATTAGATTATTTTGTTAAGGCTTCTTAAGGCATCAACATCAGTGTTATCTATCAATAGGTAATGGTGACGGGTTGGCGACAAGATAGTGCTTTACCTCCCGCTTGATTGTCCTTTGTGATTTTGTGGTTAATTGAACTTCCCATAATCTATTCAGAAACTTGTACAAAGCGCTTTCCAACCATTTATTCTGCTGCTATCCAGATGGATCAGAATATTTTCATTTTACAAGGGCGCAACCGTAATGCAGTTCCTCTTAGCACTTTGATTGTAAATACCCCTAGCAGCTTCATATTAGGCCTATTATACATGGGTGGGGTGAGGCTTGAAGCTTTGTATATCCTGAGGTTTCTAACGGGGTTAATTCGTATTGATTGTCCTTTGTGGGAAGTTCAATTAACTGCAAAGTCACAATCTATTCTGAAAATTGTACAAAGCGTTCTACATCCATTTATTCTGCTGCAACTGAGATACATCATGTTGTAAAGCACCTTGCCTCGAGTGCAGAACAGGCAATGGCACCGTCGGGGTTCAAACCAGCAAGCCTACGATTCGAGATGTTATGTCAGTGCAGGGAAGTGTCAGTGTCAGTGTCAGCGCTCAGTGGTTTGCTTGCTTGCTATGGGCGCTTATAAATCCCTCCTTTATTATTATTATTATTATTATTATTATTATTATATAGCAGAAGAAGCTTAAGGGATCTGGAATGAGCGTTTTGAGCGTTTCGACAGTATTTTTGTGGGACATGAGAGCATTTCAGACATATCGAAATGCATTCTGAATACGAAGAATGTCTTTCTGATATCAAATAAATTTCATTTTTTTAAATGCACGATATAGTACAAATTTTATGACGAATTATAAAAATTTGATATTTTTCAAATTTTTTATATATAACAGTCCTCGAAGTAAATTTGATAAATCTAATGACGTATTCTTAAAGTGTATGTAGCTAGGAGGAAAAGCCGACGATCAATTGAAAATTTTAACCTTTCATATTGAAGATATGGATTTTTCCCCAAAAAACCTTTTTTTTGTGTGTGTTTTGGGAAAAAAAATCCATATTTTCAATACGAAAGGTCATCCCACCTACAAACACTTTAAGTATAAATCATCAGATTTATAAAGTTTACTTCGAGTACTGTTAAATATAAAAAATATCAATTTTTAATCATTTGCCATAAAATGTGTATTACATTGCGAATTTCAAAAAATCAAAATTATTTGATATCAGAAGGACATACTTCGTATTCAGAATGCAATTCGATATTTCTGATGTGCTCTCATGTCCCCCAAACAAATACTGTTGAAACGCTCAAAACGCTCATTCCAGATCCCATAAGCGATTCTATATTTCGGATATTTCTTTCAATAAAATCGAAGCGCGTTCGCTGTGTCTGTGTGCGTGTCAAGTGGACCGAATTGTTTATTAACACGCATTCGTGCTGCGGTACTGTGTCTTTCACTTATTTTTCAGGTACACCACAGTTCATTCCCGTCATGCTGATTTCAATTCTCAGACAAAATGAGTTGTCGCTTATACCATCCCTTGAAAGAGGGAGTGGTATGTCTTTAGATAAAAATGTTGCCACCTTTTAGTTATATTCCACCTATACACCCCCACACACGCAATACGTACATTTGAAAAACATTATAGTTGCTCTGCTAATAGGCAACATTTCCTCCCGTAGAATTTGAGCAGGAATCTATTTATGTTTCGCAACTAATAAGTTCACACTAATGTACCGAGATGTTAGTCAATGAAGAGGAAGAAGTATATTCTTTTAGCGATTCTCTATTTTGAGATATTTCTGTCAATAAAATCGAAGCGCGTTCTCTCGGTGTGTGACAAGTAAAACGTATTGTTTATTAGCATGTGCTCATGCTGTGGTATTGCTTTTCACTGAAAGAGGGGCGTGTTCAATGTCTAAGGCAAAAAAACCACCCCAAAACCGGAAAAAAATAATATAAAACACTGCTGGAGTAAACATTTACACATCACACAACAAACGAGCGTAGTAAAAAACTACTGGAGAAAACAACACACATTTTTTAAATAATTTTTTAATCTGCAGGTTGAAAGGGGATCATAAATATTTTTGAATATGAAGAATATTATTTTTTTGTGTGTGTCGGAGAGACCCACTGTAAATTCCCATTCCAATTTGCAGCAAAAAGGGTTTTTTTTATTTGAAGACATGGATTATAAAAAATAAATAAAAATAAAAAACCGCATTTCGCATTTGACTTTTTTGACCTGCTCAGGAAACAAACATGTTTTTTTTTGGCCTTATCCGGGTGTCTTATCTTAAGATAAAAATTTTGCCACCTTTTGGTTATATTGCACTCTTTGCACACACACACGCGAAAGACGTGCATTTTTAAAAATTGCCTTGCTATAGACGAATCCAAATCCACGCATTCCTACACCTGACTAGCAGCCTTTAGTTGGGTAGTCGTCGGCTACAATGCACCCAAAATGTGAAATGATTCGGCCTTGGCGTAAATTTTAAACTGCATTCCATCACCCGTTTTACCCCTTCCGCGAAAACACAGGTAGACAAAAGAAAGTTTACAACACAATAGGCCCCACAGTTCCCTTCGGCAAAACACACAGCTTCTACATGATCTATTCGCTGTTGAGGTGACATAATAATCGGATTAACTACATCATATCAAACGCTACAAATGGATGTACTTGCGAACAAAAGGACTATGTATGAATATATGCGATGGGATTACCTGTGGAATTATCTCTATTGTATATATTATTCTATTAACCCTCCTCGTCCTTGCATCTTTTCTAGGTTTTAGGCGGCTTTTATTTGCACAATGGGGCGCTCAAAACACCATGTTGGTGCTAGCGGCTACCCAAAGATGGCCGACCAAATCCTGACCATGACTTGGCTCGTTGGATTCGTCTATAAATAGGCAACATTTCTTCCCGATTCTAGGAATCTATTCATGTTTCGCGACAATTAAAAACTTCACACTAATGTATCAAGATGATAGTCAAGGAAGAAGAAGTAGCTAGGAGCACATAATAGTAGCTCAGGTAATAGACAACAGCATAGTATGTAGCATGTTAACAAGAATCTATTTATGTTTCGCAAATAATAAGTTCATACTAATATACCGAGATGTTAGTCAATGAAGAAGAAGAAGTATATGCTTTTAGCGACTCTCTATTTGGGGATATTTCTTTCAATAAAATCGAAGCGCGTTCTCTCGGTGTGTGACACGGGAAACGTATTGTTTATTAGCATGTGGCGTTCATACTGTGGTAAATATTATCTCTCACTGATTTGCCAGGTACATGCCAGAGTTTGTGCATACAGTGAGCAAAATGCAAAATAGAAGCAAACATATTCTTAATGTTTTATTCACAGATCAAGGCATTAGTTCCAAATTTAAATGATGTGCTTAAACGATTGCATTAGTTGTGTAACAAAGTGATGTAAATTGAATGGGATTCGTTGCTATGATAGAATTCCGTCTGCAAGCACAATATATACATCAGTGTTTTATGTTTTGTTTTTGACGAAAGGCAGACACTCTCCACGAAAGCACTACAATAGAAGTCTAACAGGTTGGTCATACAATGTTTGTACAGCCGCTTGTATCAGTAATATAGCTACGCAAAATCCCAACAATCTTTTTGTGGAGGGTGTCTGCCTTACATCTCTTTTGCATTTAGTTTGCACAACGGGGAATTGCATCGTCGGGGAACAAACCAGCAAGCCTAAGATTATGAGGCAGAGCCTGTATCGCTGCGCCACCGAGGTGCAGGGAAGTGTCAGTATCAATGAATATATAGCGGAAGCCGCCAGCCTTTAGCGATTCTATATTTTATATTTTGGATATTTCTTTCAATAAAACCGAAGCACGTTCTGTGTGTGTGTGGGGGGGGGGGGTGTGAGTGTGTGACAAGTGAAACGAAATGTTTATTAGCATGCAATCGTGCTGTAGCGCTGCCCAGCTAACACATAGTTAGGTCAAAAACTTCAATTTGGTGACCACTCTCTGGCTAGTAAGGTTTGACGATTGATTCGACTTCTATGGTCCATTTAGAAAAAAATAAGCCCCCATGTCCCTCGCGAAAATCCCGGCATTTTTCGCTAGAGGCACAAAGACACTTTTTCGGATATGTCGAGTACAATGATTCCGATTCTGACATTAGTTTGACATTACGGCATTATTTTCACCCAGAAATCCAAGATGGTGGCCGGCACCATCTTGAAAAATTTAGTTTTGAACCAGAGGACCTAAAATCGTGTACAAAGACACTTTTTTGGATAAGTCGACCACAAGGATTTCAAATTTGACATTACTTTGACATTACGACCTCATTTTTACCCAGAAATCCAAGATGGTGGCCGCCGGCGCCATCTTGAAAAAATAAGTTTTAACCAGAGTACCTAAAATCAATGTTCTGGCCCCGATACAACATAATCTACGGACGTCGTAATTACGTTAATTGTGAACTCGTATTCGAGTTGTGACAACGTTATTTTCGGACGTTGATATAACGTCATAGTGACGTTGTTTCGACGTTCACAACTTGACGTCGAAACAACGTTAATGACGTTACATTAACGTTAGGGAATAACGTTGTCACAACACGAATACGAGTTCACAGATTTACGTACTTACAACGTCCATATATTACGTTTATACGACTTTATATAACTTTTATACGACGTTGTAACAACGAAAAATTGTACAATTGTTAGCTGGGTGTGTCTTTCACTTATTTTTCATGTACACCGCAGTTCATTCTCTTCAGGCTGATTTCAATTTTCAATATAACATCCCTTATACCATCCCTTGAAAGAGTGGTGTGTTCAATGTCTTATCTTAAGATAAAAATGTTGCCACCTTTTGGTTATATTCCACTCTTTCTTTGCACACACACCAAACACGTGCATTTTAAAAACATTACAGTACCTCTGCTAATAGGCAACATTTCTTCCCGTAGAATTTTAGTAGGAATATATTTATGTTTCGCAACTAATAAGTTCACACTAATGTACCAAGATGTTATTCAATGAAGAGGAAGAAGTGTGCATGCTTTCAGCGATTCTCTATTTTGAGTATTACTTTCAATAAAATCGAAGCGCGTCCCTCGGTATGTGACAAGTGAAACGTATTGTTTATTAGCATGTATTCGTACTGTGGTAGATATTGCCTTTGACTGATCTGTCAGGTACATGCCAGAGTTTGTGCATAGAGCTAGCAAAATACATAGTAGAATTATTCTTAATATTATATTCACAGATCAAGGTATTAGGTTTTATTTATATAATGATGTAGTATTATTATTACATAAAACAACTGCACTAGTTATGCTAGTTGTGCAATACAGTGATGTAAATGGAATCGATATGATTGTTATGATAATACTGTAAAATTCAATCTGTGTAAGAGACGAAAGGCAGACATCCTGCACAAAAACATTACAATAATACTATGTTTTTACAGCCGCCTGTGTCCGTAATATAGTTTCTTAAACTCCAAATAATGTTTTTGCGTAGGGTGTCTGCCTTTGGGGGAGCGAGTTGGCGCAGCGGTAATTCCCTCGCCTTGCACCACTGAGGTCCCGGGTTCAAGCCCCGGCGCGGCCCAAGGACTCACGTGCACTTGGTTTATCCCGATTCCATGCTGGCTCTCGCAGGTTTTCTCCGGGATCTCCGGTTTCCTCCTGTATCGCAAAAATCCGTGATTACTTGTTTGGTTATCAAAAACTTCCTTCACCCAATGGAATTTGGGGAGCTTCACAGATAATTGGTGGATGTTACAATCTAAATGCGGATAGGTGTGCGCCGTTCGGCAGCAACTGGCCTAGTTGATGCGATCTGATTGTGATGATTCACCATTGCAGCGAAATTACAGCGCAATGTAGGTATATTATGTTTGTAGCTGGAATTGTACGGTATGATATACTTTTACCTAAAATTGTGTTTGAAAAAGCAAACCATTGTGATGATTACCCGGGGATGGCGATTTCCTATTACATACATTTTCACGAATCCTGACATTGAATGACATTAGACTTTTTGGGTCGGTTTCTTGAAGCATGACCAGTGTTCGTGCTTCCTAAGCGATCAGGCTTAAGCTCAATTAGTCCTATATACCAGTGCTTACAATTTCGCATCATACATCACCTAGAAAAATAAATCAATAAAATGGATCCACATTGGTAGGCTAACCTGCTGGCTTAGGAAGCCTGGCCACTAGATGCTTCCTATTATACATGGGTAGGGTGAGGCAAATGATGTAAAGCACCTTACCCCGAGATCGGGCGATGGCAACGCCGGGGTCCAAATCGGCAAGCTTACAATTCGTCGGCTGTATTCCATAGTGGCGTATAGTGATTTTTGGTCATTTTTTTAAAAATTGGCACATATGTTTTTAATGATGTTCTCTTTCATTTTGTCTAAGTCTCATCAGTCATAATTAGCTAATTAATTAGTAATTAATTAATTAAATGTGGCGTATAGTTACAAAGTGACATTTTTTTTATATTTCAAAGTGGCGTATCGACCATACCACTAGTGGAAGTTTTGGATGAGAAAACGGACATTTTGATGAGAAACGGCCAAAATGGCTAGAATTTAAATTTTCTCATTCTTTTGGATGAGAAACTTCCTCGTGTGTGCGTCAATCATTATTGTCTGGTGAGAATTGCTAATCCCCGCTGAGCTCAAAATAAACATTATTATTTTCTCATCCAAAAGAATGAGAAAATTAAATTCTAACCATTTTGGCCGTTTCTCATCAAAATGTCCGTTTTCTCATCCAAAACTTCCACTAGTGTAGGCATCATGATACTCTATGTACTGCTGGCTATCCTTTTTCTCGTGTTTTGTCTTAATTTGATTTGTCTGACGACCATGGTCACAAATCCCCAACAATGAGTTTATCATACTAGCACGTGTTACTGTACGATATTCTAGTAAAGGTTTTTTTTTTTTTTTAAGTTATTAAGCATATATAAAGAATTTAAAAACAATTTTTAAGAAAATTTATTTTCGGGTGCTAAATTTTTTCTTGAGAAAAAGGCACTTTTGTGATTTTTCTTGTATTGACGACAATGTTAAAGATATTTTTGTTTTGATTCGTTTGTCAAAATGGAAACTCGGGTGGCTTTCAAAATAGAGCATCATGTGTCCACGGCCATGATGATTAAGATAACAAAGTTTGAAATTGACGATAAAAATCCTCTTATTGCCATTATATACCAAGAGAGATTTTCCAATTCAGAACAAAATATTTGAACCGTATTTTACGAAAAATTTGAATTTCAAGCTGTTGAAATCCCAAGTGGAGACAAATTTGGTTCATTCAGGTTGCATGAGATATGATATGCATAGAAATGATCAAAATGTTGGTTTTATTAGCACTTTAGAGATAGCATATTTTCAAATTACTGCAGATATCTAGTTTTGTCGATTGCTTAGGTCTATACATTTTAAACATTGAATATTGATAAATGATTGATCGATTATCGATTTTCCTCCACCACCCTCAACTACACATATTACCCCCCCATCATCCTTAGCGATTGCGATTGAACATGAGAGTCTGTGATCATCATTTGCATGTTAGGTTTTAGAATCTAATTGAATATTGACAACTAATTAATCATTGATTGTCGGTTATCGACTGTCTTTTACCCCCCCTCCCTCCCACCACCACCAACAAATCAAACACTGTTTAACAACGACATCTACCGGCGTGGCGTGTTAAATAAAGACTGTGATCACGAACACCTACACTAGTGGAAGTTTTGGATGAGAAAACGGACATTTTGATGAGAAACGGCCAAAATGGCTAGAATTTAAATTTTCTCATTCTTTTGGATGAGAAACTTCCTCGTGTGTGCGTCAATCATTATTGTCTGGTGAGAATTGCTAATCCCCGCTGAGCTCAAAATAAACATTATTATTTTCTCATCCAAAAGAATGAGAAAATTAAATTCTAGCCATTTTGGCCGTTTCTCATCAAAATGTCCGTTTTCTCATCCAAAACTTCCACTAGTGTACGCCACTTTTTATACACATTTTATAATTATGAAATATCGGCAAAAATGAAAAACATCGTATGTCATAGTGGCGTACGCGCATCGGACCTATACGCCACTATGGAATACGAACGACGAAAAGTAACGCCATAGGGATTACACGGCGACCGAGGTGGCGTACGGTTAACGTTAGGTTAGGGTATTGCGTTTTGTTTGTTTTCCATAGTGACGTATAGTTTTATTTTCAGTTTGCCAGCAATAGTATGTATTTATTTCTTTTGAAAAATATATAACAATAAAATCTATTTAGTTTACTACAGAAATTTCACATCATTTACAAAATATAATGAATGTCTGATTTACACAACTCGATTCTAAATTGGCATTTCTTCAAACCCGATTTTCTCGAAAAGTTGTTTATTCGCGGCGCCCCACTATACGCCACTATGGAATACGGACGACGAATTGTGAGGCAGAGCCCATACCGTTGCACCGCAAACATGGCAGTGTCAATATAAACTGAGCTCAACAAGAAACTATTCACAAGGTCATATCTTAAAATCCTGTCCATCAAAATGAACCAAAATTACACACAGGTTTACTCCAATACTCTCAGCAACCAAGAAATTATCCAACTGACACAACAGCAAAATGCACTGATATGGAACAACTTCCTGGACCACATTCACAGCCCAATAATTGGCACCCAGCACAAGAAATCTGTGAGAATGAGTACAAGATCGTTACACGGGTGATAATTCCCAAGGGTAAGTGGAATAGTGTGGAACAAGACCTGTTTCTTGACGAAAGGGCATGAAAAGCAGAGAGCAGCACCATTTCATCATCTGTGCCAGGATCTTGTATGCATTATCACAGATTTCTTGTGCTGGGTGCCAACGATTGGGCTGTGAAAGTGGTCCAGGAAGCTGTTCCGTATCAGTGCATTTTGCTGTTGTATCAGTTGGACAACTGCTTGGTTACTGACATTTGTTTTTGGTTCATTTTGATTGACAGGATATTTCTGTAAAAGGGTACATTATTTTGGTGCTTCATTATTTTTATTTTTCCACATCGCTGGTATTACATATCGAATTGTCATTGCGGTCACTTCAAATCATCCCCAAGTCAACGAGGTTCAGGAATGTCCTCTATTTGTTGATTGTTAGTTAACCCACCAATCAACAACAGGATTTGGCCAAAGCAATCAAAGATTAGAGCTATTTACTAACTCTATACATAAGTATAAGCTTATTATCCTCGTCAACAATAGGATTTAAGATTGGCGTTTGACCGACACTAAAATGAGAAACATGTAGGACAAACATAAGGTAAATATGAATACAACCTTTATGCACATTTTGCACTTTAACTCGAAATACAATTGGCCGAATTTACGAGCGGTTTGAGATGGATGGTCACATATTAGAAAAGAAAAGAACTAGTCTTTGTCAAAGACGCTCGGGAGGGGGGGGAGTCCGCGCCGAAATGACGAAATGAGGGTGAAGTCCGAGAAGCGAGGGCGAATTTTTCCATACACATGTTGGTAGCTCGCGAGTATGATCAGTTTCCCAGTCTGTAATACTACCCTTATACCATCCCTTGAAAGGGTGATGCTTTCAATGTTTTATCTTAAGACAAAATGTGTGTCCACTTTTTGGCCATATTTTTCTCTTTTAACGCACACGAAACATGTACATCTTTAAAGCATATAAGTACATTGTAGCTAGGAGTACATAATAGTAGCTCAGGTTATAGACAACATCATAGCCTGTAGCATGTTAGCAGGAATCAATTTATATTCGTACTAAATATACCGAGATGTTAGTCACTGAAGAGATATGCTTTTAGCGATTCTCTGACATTTTAGGACTAAAATATATTCGAGTGGTAGCCTCATTCCCAAATGTGATATATCACACATACCGTTCTATGGCCCATCGTGAAACACGTATGTACTTCTAATATCATTTTGGATTATTTTGGTGCATGTCTCAATGTGACCACCTACATTTAATATGCAAGTTCGTTATTCAATATTCATTATTAAGTTTGAAGTACCAATCAGCTTATTTCAATAGAGGTGGATGCATGTGTCAATAAAGGCTGGATAAGACAAGATTATGGAACACCGGTGTTTTTAGTGGTCTATTGCCTCTCGTCTTTGATATTGTTAATTGGATTCACATTAATGTGATAAAATGCCCCCGGGGGGGGGGGGGCACTTCAATTTGAAATGGATATAGGTGTAGGGCTGGCGCTTTCGCACTAAGGGGCATTCGGTGAGAGCAACATGTAAAAAATATGGGGTCATTGGGTGAGAGCATGATTTTTGGCATTCGGTGAGAGCAAAATGGAAAAAATATGGGGTCATTGGGTGAGAACATGACCTTTTTTTTAAATGGGATCTTTGGGTGAGAACCAAAACAGCTCCACAAAAACCTCGAAAATCAAATTTCTAGTTCTAAATGGCTTCAAATTTCTTTATTTTTGCAAAATAAGTAACAAAATCAGTGATAAATGAAAGTTGCTGTTCAAATTGAACTTGTAAGGGTCTTTGGGTGACAGATCAAATAGAAAAATAGGGGGTCTTCGGGTGACAGAGCGCGGAGCAAGCATGTGTTCGTAAAAAATATGGGGTCTTTGGGTGACAGCGATGCTGAAAAAGGGGGTCTTAACAGCCCTACATACGCGTCACCTCCAAAGTTGGAGTGCCCCCCCGGAAAATGCCAATCCAAATGAAAAGGTCCAATTTTGCTGTAAAAACGTTGAAAATAAGCCTTTAAATCACAAAAGGTCCGCTTATGAGCCGGTCGCGTCGTACCCCAATAAATCCTGGTTACGAACCTGTGCACGGACGCACCCCCACCCTTCCCTTCCCTTATATTAATGTATATCTCCCTATTTCGCTGCCTCCCCCTCTGAATCAGTCTCTACTCTCACTCCCCGGTCCCTTCTCTCCCCTCTTGTGTTCTTCTCTTTCTAGTCTTTCCGTCTCCTCCTCTCCGCTCTTTCTCCCTCGCCCCTCCCACTCTCACTTGTTCAGTCTGTCAGTCTCAAGTATCTCCCCCTTATTCTTTGCGAAATGTATCACTCTGATCAATGACTGACAAAAATCTGCTCCACAAAAATAAACATTTAAAATAACCTATTATCAGATTAGCAATTGCTATTGTGAAGAATGAATAGATTAAATTACCTTCGCTCGACTGCAATTCTTTTGTATTGCATATCAACATAACGTGATTACTAAATCGCCACCAACACGCCCATTGGGCAATATCTGGCCATTTCGGTATATTGTTTAATCGCCAATCGAGCCGACTTTTGCTTACTACTTGGCAACATGGTTAGTACATTATTTCGATGCTAGATTATTTTTACGATCCACTCACGCATAGCTAGCGTAAATGCCTATACACCAAACACGAGTCAATTGAAGCCGTACAAGTTATCGTGAATTGAAGACCGTACAATTTAGATACTTCTTTTGTCTAGATTAGCACCAACCCAAATTAACATAATTTACCGAAACGAAAACAGAAATTCACTTACCCAAATTCACTTACTTCAACTTATTAGTAAGTGACAAAAGGTTAGAATAAAAAGATTGGTCACACCTAGAAGGCTAACAATGACATACGAAAACGAATACGAAACGAAAACAAAAACTGAAAAGATAAGAAGACCCTCAGTACTCTCTCTTCCCGAATATATCAGTAGATAGCAGATTAATAATTACTCAACGCAATGACTTTTATCAAGATATGATAATTTACATAAAGATAAATTCCCAGTTGGTCCCCCTTTCCGTATATTTAGCGTGATGAAATAACTACCTTGTGAATTATCTATTCTACGTATGGGTCAATGAATAGACATTGGACCAGGTGAAATTTGGCATGCCCTACCGTAATTGACAGTCACTTTAAAATAACAGCTCTAATCACACAGAAAAATTCCTGACTTGGCAAACATACGACGTACCACCACCAATGAAAATATATTATTGATATCCCTTTTCTTCTACTATATAGTAGAAAATTAAATTAAATTTCAGAAAGGTTTGAGATATACCCTGTAGTATTGCTTGTTTTGCGCTTGCTTTTATTTTATCAGCAGCTGTCTGATGGTAGTCAAAATGCGAATATGTGAAGCTATTTGATAGTATTGATCAGCAGGTAGAAGGTAAAAATGTCACCTCATCGCAAGGATTTTATTCCTTTCTGGCACGTACCTAATTGACGCCGTTGAAGCCACATTAAGTGCATTATCATAATTCAATGCGGAATGTTATGATGTTGCAGCAAGATTTCTATACTTCATGTTCGTGATTTACAATATATGGACCCGGTTTTTATTGAAAAGGTAAAATACTGCGGGTCATAGAGAAGCATGCTGATGTTGATGGTTTAAATCCAGTTCAAAGTCATAATGTACGATTTCAATCAATAATTAGTAACAACTATCAGGAAAGGTTTCTGTCCATTTTAAGCCGAAATAACAAGGTAAAGTGAAAAAAAAAACCACTAGCTATTTTGGTCGTTTAACGTTAATTCCATTTATGTGTAAGATGGGACAAAAAAGCGCAGTGATTTATAGTGCGCTACGCACAGGCACAACGCCTGGACGTTGATCCACAAGCCTCAGCACACTTTACATGTTGTCGCTGACCACTACGGCCCCACATCATTCCATAAACCATGTAACAACAATTCAGGGACTTTGCTGCTACAAGAGCGCACATCCTAGACATTCCACAAATCACCTTCGCAACCAGGATCAGCTCCCCAAGTTTCGTACGGGTAACAACGAGACAATTAGCAGTAAGTTCCTTGTCCAGGGGAATTTCAAGCTAACTCAATTTTTCCACAAGAGCGTACTATGCACCACCAGGGTTCGAACCCGCAACCTCTCGCACCATAGTCGAACGCCTTATCGATTGAGCTAGCTTGACTCCTTGACAAACACATTACAAATATGCCAAAAATCAGGTTTAAGAGAAATTGACTACAGATGGCGCTATATGATAATGAACTTACATATATATTTAATATTATATCACTCATACATAAATTCTAGACAGTTCATTGGTTAATTACCATTTATCATTTTTACCATCACCCTCTCCGTGTGATAGTCTTTACCATCAGGTGCTCTGCCGTAGTGCGCCTGCGCCAAGCCGTGCGCGGACTCTTGGACTCGCCGATTTAGTTATGGGGTGGACCCCAAAATGTGAAGTATATCACAATCACAATCCATCAACTCATAGACAGTTAATATTTGTATACGGACTGATAATGATGAATGACCTATATTAGATAGAACATATGTTTGTACAGTTTTAATTGATAGAGTAATACTGAAATAAATGAAAATTAAAATTGGACCGGTGAACTTTCTATCTAATTCGGACTCACTGAGGGTGATTTATTCATTCAACTCACATAGCCTCTTCCTATATTCAGACTAGACAGCCTTAATTCGGATTCTTTTTTTTAATACGGACTAGTGAACTTTTTCAAACATTTGAACCAGAAAGGCAAGTTCCACCGCTCTAACGCTATTGACCTACAGGGCATGCGCTGTAATATAAATTTGGCACGATTACGAAGTGCCAGTAGCTGCACACGTAAAGAGTTCGTTACCGCTCCATAAAACATTATGACAGGGACGTGCATAAGCGGGCAAATTTCTGTGCATATTATGGTAAAGTCTTATGAGTTGTATGGCCTGTTGCAATAAGCATTTGTCATATACTTCAGCTTTACCTTTGGTCGCCAACTAGTGTTCAACGCCAATTTAGTTTTATCATTCTCTATTTATCTTAACTTGATGACGTAACATGTTTGAAATTCAAGGTATCGAAAATAATGTTAGACGTAAGTAAATAATCACTTTGCTATTCAATGAGATAATAAGGATCAAGCAGAAAAGCTGAAAGATTCCAAAGGCGCTAATTTTTCAATTTTTGATTGGGAATTTCACCTTTGCAGTCTTAACGTAAAATCACAGCCAATTTAGATGTGTTATGTGTATTAGATGATATACTCCGGAGAACAGAACTCGGGGACAGAATAACCAGCATTACATTATACCGTAAACGTTCGCCTAATGGCGCTCTGGAGTTCATGGAAATGAGAGAGCGCCATCCCTGTAAAAGCCGACTATTATCACTGATCATTAAGGGTACGTGTAGTTAAAGGTGAAACCTATCGACACATACAATTATGAACAAGATCGAACAAACTTGTTCATGATAATGCGGTAATCATTCACCTGATACGTTGTGGAGAAGATTGATGGTTCGAATCTCATGCAGTAATTTCTGACAGATTATGATGTCTGTTTTTTTCTGATTTGAGGAAATTTTATTCTTTATTTTCTTGATTTTATCTTTAACATTGTTTATATAATTTTATTATTTTGTCTTGTATGTGTCTTTTTTCATGATTCTTTGTTTTTATCGTTTCATTTTAGAGTAGCTCAATCCATTCAATCAAATGTTGTAATGAACCTATTTGATTGTATAGGCATTTGTTATGTGTGTGAGACGAACTGTCGCGTGCGACAAGTCTTTCAATTCGCGCGAGTGTCCTTGCCTATGCATCGGTGGTCATAAGAGGTATATCATTTTATTCGAAAGGGGGGGGGGGGGGGCCCAAATATACGGGGGTCATAAAGTTTTGGAAAGAATAATAGGAGGGGGTCATAAAATGTTTTATGACCAAAATGTCTGGAGTCACACGATGACCACAGAAAGTGTGTTATTTTATTCAAAAAGACTGATTTCAATACAATTTTGGGGTTTGGGATCATAAAATTTTTGTTGCCGAAATAGGGGGTGCGCAATTTTATTGACGCAGACTTTTTGTAAATTTGGGACCCCCCTTCCGAAAAAAATTATAGCCCTCTAAGAGGATTCAAAAGATAACCTCTGCCCCAATAATCCCTAGCTATATTTGTTTGAAACTGTTCCACGGAGGATGTATCATAATAGGCTCAGTCTTCAAATGATATAAATAAAATTTGAATGAGTGAATGAACAAAATCATACAACGACCAACTGAATAGAGGCTGTGCATATGACGTATCATCCCGTAAATATTGCGGACTACTCAAATGCATTCAACAAAAACATGATTGCATCTACCGCGACAGTTCGTCTCACACACATAACAAAATGCACTACGATCAAATAGGTTGATGACAACATTTAATTGAATGAACTGCACTGCGCCATGATTACGGGGAAGAAACCGGTTCAAATCCTTTGTTTGGGGCCAATCGATAAACGCAAGGCCTCTATAGCTATCATTGAATACTGGCTAGGATTCCACAACACAATGAGAACATGTTATAAGGCGCTTTGGAAGGCACACAATACCCCAATGGCTTTCCATATTATGTGCACTCAACAACTATTCAGTATCGAAGCCCGATCGAAGTTACGTAATGTTACTATGTCAACGGGATCATGCGCTTAAGTAATGAACCACGATCGAAACAATCAGTACACAAAAAAGGCATACCAAAATAGCGTGATCGTAATGATCGCCATACAAACAGTGCTTGGTTCCGATACCATCACGAAGTTACGTAACTACTTCGTGGTCTGATAGTTATATGATCAATGGTCTGATCTACTTGGGTTCGATCCTTTTAAGAAAAGAAAAAATAGCTGATCATTTATAATGCATAAATGAATAAAGTAGTGTAGTTACACAATTTGAAACATTGAGGACGTTCTATTTTTCAAAGGTCATTTAACTGTTAAATGTAGTTGAATATATCACGCATTGATAGGTAGCAGATGGAGCAAATTTTGTCAGCGGTTTTTGTTGCCGTTTGTTCGCAGTGCCTATTTATCTATAAAAAAAATTAGAAAATTAAAATTAAATTTAAAAAAATTCACAATATTCGTTCGTACAATGGGGACAAAATCCAAAAACATTTCTTGACCCTTCTTCACATAAAAGTGGGGGAAGAAATCAAGATTCGAACAAGTACCATTCACCATTCAAGGCGCACCCTCTACCGACTGAGCTAACGGGTCAGACAATAGAAGGGTGTAATTTTGAACTGAAGAATATTAAAAAAATATGAAGAAATTACAATGTTATAAAAAGATTTACCAAAGTGAGTTAGGTATAACGTATGAATCGATTTACAAATTAAGTCCAATGGCACCCTTGAGAAAGAATACCTGAAGAAACCCCAAAACATTTGCTGCTCTAGCAACTAACCTAGTGACCTAAAGTATTGGGTCATGTCACGATATTTTTTCTGAGGCATTATGTCCAGGTTGCTCAATTTAACATACACGTATCCTTAATGCTGTTGAGATTTTACAAGGATGGCGCTCTCACATTTCTAAGAATCCAAAAGCGCCATTAGGCGAACGTTTACGGTATACTGCCAATATTATATTGAGTGGAAGGGGAGAGTATCAATTGTATTCAAATGAAGCTTCATAATATCGTATCACAAAAGCTTGTAAACTACTGACAAAGATTCTTGTCATTTGATCGGTCAATTACCATTGATAATTTTTGCTATTTTTAGAAAAAAAGACTATTAATTGCATTCCGCTCGAATGAAGTAGTCAATTTTCCATTGTACACACTCGCAGCTACTATGGCAACGCTGTCAGACGCGAGTGTATAGCGTGCAATGACCACCTCTACTCGCCAATTATAGGGGTGGGTGTTGCTTCTAATGATAGTGATATAATTGTTTTAATTCGTTTCCGGCGAACTATACAATTAAATGAAAGAAAAGGAATTTATTATGAGTTATTACAAATATTGAAATGAACGAAAATAACATTCGTTCATTATTATAAAAAGAACATGTTTATTCCGTGAAATATGAACTGTTCCAGTCAACTCGGTCAGCTTGAATGGAACCGTCCACATTTCACCCCATAAAATATTCTTACCAGCGTACTCATAAACATTTCAATATTATATTATGCATGGCGAAATATAATCATAGGAAAATTATCACAGTGGGTTTGTTTGCTAAATGGTCAAGTAAACGGAGAAAGATAATGTACGGAACGTGGCACCACGGTTGTTTGATGGAATGTAGACAGTAGAACTGTATTAATCTTTAAGCAAAGTTGAACACTGATGGCGCTATTTATCTTACATACTGCAGTTACTGTCCGTTTTCCTATACACAATACACAGTGCTCTTTCCCATTGACGCGTGACCTTTACAAATAGCCCTACGTTAACAGTATGGGGATATGACTAGTTAACGTCGCTGTGTGAAAAATAACCGGCCAATATTAAAAGTACTCTTCTAAAGTTCTAGAAAATATAGTTTTTTAACATGTCCTAAATTTTTAGCTAATTTAGATGTTTGGAAATATTCGTACTTTGGTGTTTTAGTTAATGTTGTAGGTAATAGTACATTGCCTAGTTAACGTCGCTGTGTGAAAAATAACCGGCCAATATTAAAAGTACTCTTCTAAAATTCTAGACAATATAGTTTTGTAACATGTCCTAAATTTTTAGCTAATTTAGGTGTTTGGAGAGGGTCGTACTTTTGTGTTTTAGGAAGGACATGTAAACGACAGATAACACCAAAAATATGAAGAAATTATTTCCAAACCGTGTTAAGTCAAAAATCATTATGTTGCTCATTTTCAAGAATGCTGGTTTACAAAAAGCACGCCATTGTCTGATTTCGTGAACAAAGCCACACATAACATTGTTTCCTTTCGTTTCCTTTATAATCGGTTACCCAACTGAAGCTATGAATACCAGCTTTATTGCGATATCGCACATGAAAACAGTCACTTGTGCACAACCAGAGAAGATCCGATTTAATCAGTTGAGCTGTTTCAATGAGTGTTATCTTGGTTTAATAGCTTTTAATGGGGTTAAGTCCTGCAAAGGTCGAGATGAATTCTACTGTAGACATGACTGCATCATGAAATCTTGTTTGCATCTTTACAAGAGGTAGATTCTTGTAATCAGAAAAATGAGTAACCACTAGCAGGAAAATTTTTCTAAAAATATGTTTATTTTATAAGCCTAAATTAATTGTAAAATATATGTAAATAGCGCCCTCAATTTGCACATAATATACAATTTATAGAAAAACATACCACAAAAAGGCAGCAAAAGATGAAAGTGTGATAAAGAAAATTCTATGTTAAAATTAGCTCAAAAATACATGTATATTAGAACTAACTGATAGCTGTTGGTATTGTCCAGGTCTAGAATTGAAAATGCGAGGGTTCAGAACCAGAAAGCCGTAACTCTCTATGACCAGCTCTTACAAACTAAGCATAAAGTTGACTCCTTGCTTTAACCTTCAAAAATTAATATTTCTTCCACAATGTCTTTTGAATTTTTATTGAATTTTGTCATGATTAATGAACCCTATCTTCTATAGTGCGCTGGCGACTTTATGCTCATTTTGCTGGAGATCATGATCATGAGAACCTTCGAATTATAGTATGTTTTGTTAGAAAAATTCGATGTATGGCGTAGGGTGGTGTGGTGCCAAGGCGGGTGAAGAACCCAAATTATGATACGTGAGTGAATGTGACAATGCGATGATACCGTAAAGATTCGCTTAATGGCGCATATGGGCTCCTTTGACATGACTGGAATTTTTTAAAAGCAATCCCACCAACAAATTAGGGAGCAGACCCTTAATGTGTTGGGATTTTCAGCGAAGGGGTTCTCTACAGTAGCGTAGCCAGGATTTTTGAACCGAGGGGGCACAACTTGTAAATGTACCGACGGAAACATTTTTTGCCGACGGAAGTTGTGATTTGTTGAATCAAATTTTTATTGCATGGTTTGAAAAACCGAAGAGCAAAAAAAAAAGAATAATAGGTGATACCAACATAAAAACACACAATTTTTATATATTCATATCTTTTATTGCACCGGCCCCCCTCCCCCCACTGGTCTGAATCTCGTGATCATGACATTTTATTTTTATATTTTTACTACTTCGTTATTTCAAACTGGCTAAATCAGGAACACAAGAATTCAAGATCTCGTGATCCTGATCTCTATAGGTACAAAGTGATTCACATGCATGGCATTTAATCTCTTCTGTACGATTAGCGTAAAAAATAAGTGCACATGGAAGCTGGCATGAGAATGAGACAGCACTTAGAAGATAGACTATTAAAGGTGAACGTGGAACGTAAACCCAAGATATCACGTGATGCTGTTGTATCCAATCAGTGTTGTAGAATGACACGAAGTTGACGTCACGTGTTCACGTTCGTTCCTTGTTGTCTAGTGGTGTATATTATGCTAATTTAGACCATTGTAGATGCAACAACTCACGCAATAATAATGCTGGGCTAAATATTAATATCACGCAATAATAATACCGGGTAATAATGTAACTCAGGTTATTGGCAGTAAGAAAGACTGTATCGGGGTGCTGTTTTTCGTTTGTTTTTTTTAATATGGACTGCTTATATCAGGGATTATATCCCACTACATAACTTGCTTTATAACCATCGACTGTTCAGTCTATACGCAGGACAACCAATTCTTTAGAAATGCATAGTCGCGCTAAAAGTCGATCGATACATGTTAAAATTAGCACAATTCAGAGATACACCTTTTTGCTATCAAATGTATTTCTCGGTCAAATATAAAGCAATATTTTTCTTTTCTTCAGTAATGTCAGTTAAAAACATAGTGCTTGGATATACATTTTTTTTAAATCCTGGTGTTAAAATTCAAGCATCATATTTTGTCTTTTAGTGTGATATTTTTGATTTTTATAGGCCTTTAGTTCGCCCGCGAGCTTTTTACGGAATTCATTTTTAGCGTCTCAAACTAATATAGTTTGCTAAAGAAAGATATTTCCCACCTCTGTAAGGCACATCGTGTGGGTCTATATATTATAGTTTTGTCAGAATTTCCGTTTTTATTTTACCCTTTTCCCTTCATGCTCCGAAAATGTCAAACTCAGTACTTTATCTCGAGAGCAACCAGCAGAAATAATCGATATTTCAATTGTTGTCAACCAGGTCCCTTTTCCATTGAAAACCAGGATTGCCTGACCAGCGATTTGGTAGCCCAAATCCCCAATTGGATGTTCTGGTAAATGAGGTGAATTTTGGAAATTTGCTCCCGTGATAGCCTGCAATTTCAATTTATAGGGGCTATGGATTCCATGATTATGAAAACCATTTTGTCTGTTTGTTTGTTTGTTTATTTACCTAGGATGAGGTCCATGGGAAAATCCACTGTCCAAACCTAGAAAAATTCGCGTGTTATTATAGGGGATTTTAATTTTCTGTCCCTCCTATCTCCAGGTGAATTTTGAATGACCCCCCCCACCATCGCGGGTTGGCATTTTCATTACACCCTTCAGACTTGCGTTCGGGTTTGTGTAGGCCTATTTGTCATAATTTAGCGCTATAGGACCTACTTTCTAAATGTATAGCTATAGCCGTGCTATATAAATATTATTAGGTACCGGTATGTAATATTATGTAGGCCTATGGGGGTGGGGTGGGTGCAGAGGTGTGTGATGTGGGTAGTGGGGTGTATGTAGGGATGGCAGGGGTGGTACTCAACACATTTTAACCATGACTTACAATGCAAGGCTCATTGTTGCCATAAATGATTTTTCCTTTAGGTCATTATAATAGGTTGTTATAAACTTCCATGTTTAACGTTGTTTTGGCTGCTTCATTATGACTTTCGGTGGGTTTAAGCAATTTCAAACAAACACAAACAAAAGGCACTATTCCCAGTCACCTTCATGACAATTGAAACACTAGGTAATTTCTTTGCTATGAAGTTCTGGCAACACTGTAGCCAGGCCGGGCACCCAGAGATATCGATCCACAATGCTAGTATTAGCCTAAGATTTCACACATGGATTTGAAAAATTTTCAGCTGGTAGTAAAAAATTATGGAATCAAAACGTAAATTTTGACAAAACTATGATATATCGCTCACGGTGATGTGCGTTAGAAATTTGGGAAAAATCCTTCTTTAGCGAACTATATTACTTTGAAAAGCTAAAAGGTTGATCCAAAAAAAGGCTCGCGGGCAGAGTTGAAGCCTATCAAAATCGAAAATCTTACACTAAATGACTGAATTTCACGCCTAAGTTTAACACATAGGTTTTGAAAAAAAAATACAGTATCAAGCATTGCAGTTTTTCCTGACATTTACTGAAAAAAATTAAAATTATTGCTTTTCATTTGGCCGAGAAAATTAATTTTACATTGAAAAGGTGTAACTAAAAATTGTGCTCATTTCAACACCAAATTCGATCGTTTGTATTGCCTCATATAATGACTGAGTGAGCCTTGCATAACAAAAGAATTGGTTGTCCTGCGTATAGACTGTGTTACTTAATTTTTTGTAAAACCCGACAGCCGTGTAGATTACGTTTTACCATAGTGTGCAAGGTTTCACCAAAGAAGCTTATAGAGATGTGCAGTATTATTACAAATTTTACGATGTGAGGTCGATTGTATTGATTTTATGTCTTGTAAGAAAAGAAAAGCTCTCGATTTTAATTAAGATTTTGTACGGGTGATTGAGTTATTTGCAATCCAAGCAGCCTGAGCAGGATATGTTTAGCACGACTCAATATCTGCTGTGTTGATAAGTAGTTATTATATAGTACCCTGGGGAAATACCTGTACCCTGGGGAAATACCAGTGATTTGCTAACCACTAGAGGCTATATGCAATGCAACGTCACTCATGACAGAATGTAAATAAAATTCTGTCCTCCTGGAGGCTTCCATGGGGAATTTCACATGATAATACAATAAAACATGTGGTACAGAGGTAGACAAGGGATGATTGTGGAATCGAGCTAGAGGACTTTCCCTCTGATATTTGAGATATATGTCTTCCAACATCATCCCCAACATGGCTGCCATTTCAATTTCAATGTTATACCGTTTCGGTTGGTTTCTTGCACAGGGTCTATATACCTGGTCTATATCATCCCTATATCTTCGTGTCAAAATTGTCGTGATAGTACGGCGAATCCTCTCGTTTTTCGACAGCTACGCATGGCGATTTTGTTCGAAATAGGCCGAGCTGCTCAGGCTAAGCATACCATTTACACAATATGACTATCATATGAGTTACCACAGAGTTTATATTCTACACATTATTACGATTTGCGCATGCTCAGTACTCCATACGATGTTGCTATTACAAGAAAATTCGATTTGTTGTCAGGTAAAACCCAGGTTTTGTTTCCAATACACTAACTTGAAATGCAATACACTAATTAGCGGCGATTGCTGTTTGCTGTGGATATATTTTACTGCATTTTATCCGTAACGATTTTTAAATCGTTCATCAAAATTGTGATATATTTAACTGTTTGAGAATTACAATTATATAAAGGAACACGTTTAGCCCATTCAGCTAAGATGCAGGTGCTTGTATAGAATATTAAATCACAAGTCTATAACACAATGCATATATAAACTTTCTTTATCTGCGTCAATAATAGAATATTGATTTCAATAGAATTGAATACATTTTGAGTTTGTACTTTACCACTAGGCGATCTAGCGATCGATTTCTAGCCAATCAGATAGGACTCCTTTTCTTGCGTTCGGTGAAATACCAATCGCCCGTCGCTCACCAAAGGAGTATGGAAAAATATTTATAATACAGGACACTGTGTGGGTCTCACTGGTTGAAGGTGGACGGAATGGTACCAAACCAAAGTATTTTTTCATTGATTTTGGTATATCGATGGGCGGGATCTATTGAAGACGAATGCGTCAGCGCATTTGGGCAAAAGTGCCCTTAAAAGCACCCAATTAGGCAAATTTAGTGTTTTTTATGTGAACAAATTGGTATACTGACAGGTTACAGAAACAGCACAAAAAGAAGATACAGAGAAAGTCAGCACTCCAAGACTCTTTTAAATCAGATATTTTTTTGCATTTTTAGAATGAGCATAATCATTGCTAATATTAGTCAACTACTATAAAAGAGTGTGAAAACATGAGTGCAAGAAGACCGTAAGTCCACTTGGCCCCTCAACATGTATACACTCAAGTTGCGTATAGTTTGGTAATGTTTTATACATGTTCAGGGGCCATAACAAATCTTTCACAACTTTTCATGATGTTTTCACCCTGGAACATAATATTAAACACTATAAAACCCTAAAAACTATACGTAACTTTAGTGTATACATGTTGAGGGGCCAAGTGGACTTACGGTCTTCATGTGCTAATTAGGTGAATGAATGCTGGAGCTAAAAGTAATCAAATATTAAATGGCAAAATATTACATCAAATTGAAGTAGGAATTAAAGTGCGTCCATACCTTTATCACTGCGTGGTTAATGGATGGGGTATGAACGTTATTATGGGACATTAGAGCACATCAGACATATCGAATTGAATTCTGAATACGAATAATGTCCTTCTGATATCAAATAATTTTGATTTTTTGAAATTCGCAATGTAATACACATTTTATGGCAAATTATTAAAAATTGATATTTTTGATATTTAACAGTACTCGAAGTAAACTTTATAAATCTGATGAGTTATACTTAAAGTGTATGTAGGTGGGATGAAAAGCCGACGATCAATTGAAAATTTTGACCTTTCGTATTGAAGATATAGATTTTTTTCCCCAAAACACCCAAAAAAATTAGGTCTTTTTGGGAAAAAGAATCCATATCTTCAATATGAAAGGTTAAAATTTATCAATTGATCGATCAAAAAGACTTTTCGTCAGAATGCAATTCGATATCTCGCTACATACACTTTAAACGAAAACATATCATTAGAATTATAAAATGTACTTCGAGGACTGTATTATATCAAAAAAGTGAAAAAATATCAAAATTTTATAATTTGTTATAAAATTTGTATTATATCGTAAATTTCAAAAAATGAAAATTATTTGATATCAGAAAGACATTCTTCGTATTCAGAATGCAATTCGATATCTCGTATGTGCTCTCATGTCCCACAAAATACTGTCGAAACGCTCAAAACGCTCATTCCAGATCCCTTAAGGTTGTCGAATTCTGCTTTGTACAAGGGTAAACGGGGCACCAGGGTAAACATGGTGAAAGCAATCCGACTATTAAAATGTATTGGGTTTTTTGACTAAATTATAATATTTCGGACTAGCTACCTTAATTCAACCGATTTTCCTTCTTGCCTCCTGCGATTCGGAAATCTCATTTGAATTTACAAAACATATCTTTAATCTTCCTTGACCTTAAACAGTCTCCTTGGATTTGGAAATGACATTAGAATTTCTTAACCCCCTAGATATCTGGTGGTCATCTAACAGCATTTCTGATTGGTTGATAACTTGAAATGCTCATTTCAATTGCAATTTATGATTATGATTTAAACTTTTTATAGTCAAGCTTGCATTTGCAGATGATTTTATTAATACCCACCTTGATTGGTTCAAAATTAGACACAATATTCATTTTAGCCGATCGGTAGGTAGTCCTCATGGGTTTAATTAAAATAAAATAAATCAGTCTTGAAAGTGTTTAATGGAATAAAAGAAACATTGCAACGAACTTATGCTATTATCCCTTTAATATCCACCTCTGAGGTTGTCGGCGGGTCTCTCATGAAACACGACGTGACCCAAGCGTGTTATTTCAAACCGTCTGTTAAATACAGGCATTGACGTCAGCACCGCTCATAATCAGGAAACGAGACCTGCTTGCTCATTATGCCTGCAAAAAAGCGGAAAATATATAAATAGAGTGTCAGCTGCAGGTCATTGGCACGCGTAAAAAGACCGTTTGATGTGTCTAGCGCCACTCAAGTTGAAATAATTGCTGACGGTTGTGATAATAAACATAATGTTACGAAATACCATGGTTAGATTCTTTTGATTTACTGTTTTGTGGGATTTAATATTTCGTTGACTTGAACCAAATTATTGAGTTATTATTAGTAGCGATTTTTGCAATCTAATATAAACAAGATAGTATAATAGATGTGTTAGCTCCGGGCATTGGAGTCTAACGATATGTGTTCGAGCCCTAGGGCAGCCCTTCTATGTTCTCGTGAAATCAATTAGCTAACTTGAAACTGTTCAAGGAACTATAACTTCTTGTGTCGGCTATACCCATATATGAGAACTCGGGCAGTTGATCCTGGTTACGATGGTTTATGCGCTTCTTATAGTGGCAAGTCTCTGAAAGTAAACGAATTCCTCTAAAGTGTGCTGAGGCTTGTGGTTTCATGCCTGTTCCACTAGGAAATTTATTTGTTCAGATTTATTCAAGATTCCGATATTTTCTTGTTTGTTTCTTTATTTAAATTGTCAAGAAAGTCAAGAAAAGTCAAGAAAATGTCCGAATCTGAACTAAATCTTGACAAATGAACTTCCTATCGTGTTTGGTTTTTTGACTAATTTAAAATTAGTAATTTTGTTAATCTCCAAGCCCGGTCTCCAAGACGGATTTGGATAAATCGGATTCAACAAGGACTAAGAAGAAACACGTCAATGCAGCACAATTCGATGCACTATAAGCATGCTGCACCTGTATACATGGTATAATTATGTGCAATCATGCTGCTTTTTTCAAAGACACTATATCTTACATGTATGAGTGAAACATACATGGACTAGATTTAAAATTTCTATAGAATTATTATGATCCATGTCTTTATCCCTGTTCAATGATAATCTATGGTGCAATACAGAGGAACAGCGTAACGTCGAATGCAGTGCAATACATTCAAAACTTGAGATCATATCAGAGAAAACCACAGAGGGACTCAAATTGTGAAGTGAAGATGCCTACTTTGTCCAGGGCAGATGTAACGTACGTATGTAAACATACAAACTGATGATTAGCAACAGCGCCTGTTGTAAAAATGCCCCAATAACTATAGTGGCATTGCACACAGTTACACACATACTCGGAAATATACTGAGGTTATTCATAACTCCACTTCACAAGCATTTGTGTATACTATATACCTAATACTAGTTCACTTTTATATTTACAGTTTGTGGAATAATTTAGGTATAATGCAGCTTAGTATATGTGTAAATAATTATAACAATAGTAATTAAGACATACATGACACATATAACTATTATTTTGTGATCTGGTGTAAAAATCTCATCCAACTTTGATTCATGTATGCAATGCTGCAATTAACACAATATCGCACATTTTCGCACAACGTATTGTCACATACACGCACGTATCATATTTGTGGTGCGATCAAGCAAAATCAGTTTGAAGTCGGGCACATTCAATTTTCAGTTTTCTACACGAATAATAATGCATGTACAAAGCTACATTTTGCAGAAAACCCCATTGAAATTAAACATCTATTTCTAAAGATACGAACACTTCAAGTGTTTCCGAAACAATAGGCAACAAAAGAAATTATTTCATTTGTTTGGCTGTTTCTGAGAATTATTACTATCGACATCCGACTGATTTTGCTTGATCACATCACATATGTGTTCTTGAAGCTTGAAACCTTATATTATATTATCTTATTCCGTTGACCTTTTAATAAACAAATCCATGTGGTAGATGAGATTATATTTCGTCATGCGTAATGTAAAATAATCTCTTCAGTAGTAACACAAGCTTTTGTGATACCATACTGTCAAGCTCCCGGGTCAAGCTCCATTTTAATTCAATTGATACTCTCCGCCTCCACTCAATATTGGCAGTGCATAATTACGTAATGCTGGTTATGCTGTCTTCTGGAGTAAAGCATATAATGCTAACAATGTTCCATGAAAAAACATTAGCATATTCGACGGAAATTTTATAAATACACTTATTTTTTCAACAGGTTCGCCGTCACAAATAAGTTTAAGTGACCCCTTATAGAATATTCACAAATTTGACCCCTTATAGACCTGTTCGAATTTTAACTATATGAAGATTATCATTCATCCAGGTATAAATAACTTTGACCTGTGACGTAACATCCTCTTCACAGGTCAACGAACTTTTGCCGCTTTAACATCAGTTGGCCTGATGATGCATCCGAGGATGTGAAATAGTCCAGTAGATCAGATTATAATAATTTCATAGATATATAGCCTATAATCACGAAGCTCCCGTCTTGTAAAACCTTAGAACCTGGGTTCGATTTCCGGTCGGAATCACCTCTTATATGCTTGTCTCCTTTATTATTTGCGATGGCGAACCTGATGAAAATTATGTTTATAGCCAACAATGTTGTGTACTCAGTACAGAGGTAGAGAATACGGAGAATGATCCGGGAGGATACTATTCTCGCATTATTGTAAACATACTAGTCTCCATCACATGTCAAGTTTCATATACTTAACTACATGTCAAATGGCTGCCACGTTACCGTCAGACTACAAATCTTAGATCCTCAATCACAAAATTGAAAATTGAAAGCAATAATTTTCAGCGCCTTTAGCGCCTTGCGGATCTTTCTGCCTTTCTGCTTGATCTTCCCACTATCCCTTAGAACAGCAAGGAGATTAATTGCTTACGTCTCCCATTATTTTCGATATATTTAATTTCAAACATTTACGTCATCAGTTGAGATAAATTGATAATGATAAAACTAAATTCTTTGAACACAGTTTAGCGACCAAAGGTATAGCTTAAGTATATATATACTGGTTATTGCAACAGTCGTAATTGATCTCCTACAAACTCAAAAGCTTTTAAGCACAGAAATACAATCGCTTTGGCACATTCCTTGCATAATCATTTTACTGCGGCTACGAACTCTTACGAGTGCAGATACTGGCACTTTGTAATCGTGTCAAACTTGTATTACAGCGCATGCCCTGTAATGTATAAAGTAGCATATTGTCAGAGCAGTGGAACTTGCCTCTATAAACAGAAGGTTCAGTGAAGGTGCTTTACTCCTAAGGTTCTTTAGTCCTAAGGTTCATATTTCAAAGAATATGTATTCACAAATGTTCTCTAGTCCGAATACAGAAACGAGCAAAGGTTCACTAGTCCGAATGAACTAAATGTGACGTGTCATGTCAAAAGGAGACACTTTTGGGCAGGTTATCAATTTTGAGGTTTTTTAACATATCTTAAATATAGAGATATTTTGCTCCACAACGCCGTTTTCCGCAATGATATCGGACATTCCTAAGCGAAGTTCATAAGTTATGGTATTATAAAATTGGAAATTGAGATATCGGCCTTTAAAAATATTATTGACAATGTTGAGAATAGGAATTACCTTTAAAAATGTCTCAAGAAATACAAGATGCCAGTTATATTCCGGTCTGAAACTATCAGATAATATCTTAAACATTAATAGCATCACAAATTCGCAACAAACCGAAATTGTGAAAAAAATCACCCGGGCAGATTGTTGGCTATTTCTCCATTTACGATCCTGCCCAAAAGTGTCTCCTTTTGACATGGCACGTCACAAATGTTCTCATTCCGAATATTGCTAAAGTACATATGGAAGGTTTGGCTACAAAAACGATTCTCTTATAAACCATCTATGCACAGTTTCCACCTCGATACACCTGAGCACACACTTTTGTCCAAGAGCTTCCAAGCAAGCAGTGAATTGTCTCTATACAATCTTTGATTACACTACACGGTTGAGTGCATAGCATCATAAGAGCTGTGTGAGCTTCTAGCTGGAAAATAAACATCTGTGATTGTTTTTTGTTAAAACCTCAAGTGTTCCCTTCATCCAATCAATTTTTTTTAATATCGAACGAAAGCTAACTTTCGCCCCTAAAAATACTTTTCTCATTACGTCAACAGATAACGCAATTCAATGCTTACAGCAAGGTGAATGTGGCAAATCTGTTGAAAACTACCTATCTAATCACGATTTCTGACCAAAATGTAGGTTTTAAAAGTCCAAACCTCAAGTGATCCTTATAATATTTTAAAGATTTTATGTCATTAAATGAAAGAGCACACTTATATTGTCCATATACTAGCTCCACTTCAATGAGTAATGACAATTCTCTTTAAATTGCAAACTTGTGCAAAAAGTTACAATTTTCGCCTGTTTTGTCATACAATTGTAAATTCAACAAACTATGACTTTGCTAAAGAGCGCTTACAAATTGAATTAGAATTTAAAAGAAAAAGGTTCTCTAGTTCGAAAATAGACAGAGGTTTATCTACGTCGAATATAACCTTGTTCTTTAGTCCGAAAACGGTTCGATAGTCCAAGATTTCATTTTATTTCAGTGTCAATCAAACTTACTCTTTTTGCTACATTTGATATCTAAATAATATGGTTCTTTCATCATTTATTAGTTGGTATTTAACATCAAAGTTAAAATATATAGCACCACCTTCTCTGGCTGTATGCATGACAATCTATTTATGTAGCCACCTCAGCTCTGTTGCGAACACCGTGAACAAGTGAAAATGAAAACTGTGTTTAAGGTACGCGTAACGTACTGTATTTCACCTTTTTTCAAAGTCACCCCTAATTGACTCCCACAGGTACCCCTTCTCCATTATGAAAAGATCTACGCCAGGCACAAAACGAAACTCGTCAGTGATAGTCATTCTTGCTGTTCAACAACCTGATAATTTTGAATTATTCTGAAATAAACATTTTGTTCATTGGACTTTGCTTTCTCATTTGACACCCTGTTCGTGAAAATCGAACGAGAATTGATCAATATATAGTATATACGCCTCCAATCCGTCAAATCCCAAAATCAAAAGTTGCAATTTCAACGATTTTCAATGGGAACGCATCGTTGTATTGTACACAAGCACCACGGGCCAATGAGCACACAATTTAACAGGCACAATTGAATCGTAAACATTTTATTTGGAGGTAGGTTTGACAGTTTGGAGGCGCATATCTTGGTCAATTCTTGATCAATTTTCACGAACAGGGCGTCAAATGAGAGAGCAAAGTCCAATTAACAAAATATATATTTCAGAAGAAAATATTATCAGGTTGTTGAACAGTAAAGATGATTATAGCTGACTAGTTTCTTTTTGTTCCTTGTGTATGTCTGATACCAGGGCTTAATGGTCGCGAGCCCGGGTCGCGAGTTCTGCTCAATGCAAATAAATTAACAAATGGGTTGGATGGTTGAAATTATTCAATCACCAATAACGATTTATTAGTTATTCAAGACTATCTGATTGAAATGCAGTCAGAGAAGTAGCTATTGCCAATTTTATTTCATTATTTTGAAACCTACTTATCAAATGGAATAATCCAATGTTACTGCTTACCAGTTGTTTACGTTCTTCAATATTGTTATCGCATTCTTCTTATCATGTTGATAATAGTTGATTATAAAATAACCATCTGCCCATTACTGTGAATGCATACTACTCGAATTTTAGTTACGTAAACACTATAGACCACAAGAGCCTCATCCCAATGGCATAGTCCAATAACCTCAATTATATAGTCATAGTGCAAAATTTGATCTCAAGTTGCAGAGTATGAGTTTTTGTACCCAAATCTTCAAAGGTCATTCAATGAATGTACAAATGTATTGGGGTTTAAGAACTGATCCCCTGAGATGAGCATGTTGTTGATCCTAGTGAAAGGTTGCCTACAAAGCAGCAGCAACGTATTAAATTAAATCATTTCAATAAATCAATAAACGTAACCTTTCCAGAGTGTAAACGTTTAATAAATAATACACAGATCATTTTCCTACCTTGTTTATTTTATCTTTCACGAAATGAAGATAAATGTCCTAAACACTAGAAATACAGTGCATACATATATGCATACAGTAAGCCAACAAATAAAGGTACCAGTTGTGTTCACCCCCGTATATCATAAATAAAGACACACATGTAAATATTTAAACAAGCAGCCAATATCTGTACTCTTTAGCAGTGGCGTAGCTGGGATTTTTTCCCGGGGGGGGGGGGGCAACCCTGTATGGGGCGGGGCCCAAATCCACCAAACGAAAATGGGGGTAGGTGCGAGTGGTGCGACGCACCCCATCGAAAAGAAAGTGTACCTTCTCTTCCCCATCTTTTTCCTCTCTCTCCATCCTTTCTCTTTTCCCCGGGGGGCGGGGCCCAAATAGACAATTTTGCCAGGCTTATTGACAATAATCGTATGGTATTGCATATCGTATGGATTCCCCATCTCTTTTCCCCTCCTCTCCCTCTCTCCCCCCTTTCTTTTCCCCTTCTCTTTTTTCCTCTCTCTCTCTCTTTCTCCTTTTCCCTTTTTTTCCTTCGCTAGGGGGGCGCAGGGTCTGCGGGGGCGGGGCCCAAATAGACAATTTTGCCAGGGGGGGGCAATTGCCCCCTGCCCCCGGCAGCTACGCCACTGCTCTCTAGCTCTCATTTAAAACCTCATATGTTGAAATTGGTTGAGAATTAAAGATACAGTGATCTAAAACGAAATCAAAAGTTCTAATAAATGAAAGGACGACTCTAGTTTTAACGTGCTAATCAATGAGGCATGCAATGGTGCAAACTGCAACTTATAAATTTACATATACCTTGGGTTTTTCGATCGTCGTGTCTTTATTTCTTGAACGATTTCAACGAATGAGATCTTAAATTTAAACCAAAAGATGCAGCTGTTGGCTGCTTGTTCCATCTGTCTTTGTTTAAGATATACAGGGGTGAACAAAACTGGTACGTTAATTCTTTTGCTTACTGTATAGCAGCTTATTGCATATTAGCAATGTAAAGGGTTATAATACACGCACCTTGTTTTTGTAACTACTATCAATATTATATCATCATAAATTCGTCTTCCTGTTAATAATAGTTATTTGACTGACAGCATAATAAAAAAAGTATGTCTATCAGCATGATATAGTTATGAGTGAACGCAAAGTTCGACACCGGTTTTTAGTTTTTTTAAACTACGCAACAAGGCAGCAGCAGCAAAATAAATCAATCTGAGTATACGTTTATACCTAATTATGTCTGATAAAGATTATATATAGTATTGTTATTTACATCAGGAAGATAATTAATTTGAATAATAAACAGGAAAACCCCATAACTTAGTTATAATCCGTTCCCTAGAACATAAACTTCACCCTAACCCTAACCTATAACGTTAACCCTAATTTTTGACCCTAACCCTAAATATAGCCTTGCCTCTGATACTAACTCGGAACCTAAATCTTAACCATAGTGTTTAGGACATTTATCTACATTTCGTGAACGATAAAATAAACAAGGAAGGAAAATGATCTGTGTATTTACAGAGCTTCAGCTGGAGTTATTATCTCGGCGCCAACCCGAAATAAGTAACTGCCTAGATATTTTGGCTTAAGAGTAAAAACACGACTAACCGAGTTGTATAGCGACGTATCACCACAATTCTGCTTCGGTCAAATAATTCACTCAATCAATTACTCAAAATCAGTAAGGGGCACGTCTGATTTATCGTGAAATTCAATCTACAGGTATATATGCATGTGAGTGCATGTGAGTGCCTATTTTATGACGAAAGAGACGAATTGAGACAGACACCCTCTACAAAATCATTACATTGGTCTTACAATAATGTAAGGGAATTATACGGTATTACTCAAGTGATGAGACGCATCATTTTACCCGAGTCACGAGTCCCATGTGCGGATTTGGGGGAAGGGCGGCCAAAACGAAGAGGTGGCGGAAGAAGAAGGGGCGGCAAAAAGAATTAGTAAAGAAAAAAGGTCGGAAAACGAAGGGGCGGCGGAAGAAGAAGGGGCGGCAACAAGAATTCGTAAAGAAAAAGGTAAAGTATAAAAAATGTGAAAAAATGGTACTACTATACATCAAAATGTAATCCTTTTTTTTTGCTCTTCACTTTTTCAAACCACCGAAAAAAAATTGGGTCAACCTTTTCGGGCTGTTGATGAAGGGGCGGCAAAATTTATTTGCTTCAGCTCCCCGGGTAGGAGCGGTCACGGTACGCCACTGAGTCATGACTCGATACAATGTTGATTTTAAACTGAATGGCAAACTATCCATCAATAGTGTAGAGTATTCCGGTTTCCTGTTAGCATGTTTATAATATTTTATCTCATAATAACAGCGTGCATTCCATCCCCAGTAGTCCGAATGAACACAGCATAATATAAATAAATGGATGTCAATAAACAATATTTCAAATTCATGAAATTTGGGAAAAAGCATGAACATTTATGAATTTTGTCACATTTATGAGGTGGCATTTGCGACGTAATTGTACCGTCTAACAAAGTTAATAATAAAATATGCTTAACTGCAATAATGCTTGCAGACGTGCACAGACCTCGTTGTAATATCCGTTATGATTAATATTTCAGTCTAAATAATATATACATCCTGCCGAGTTGATTGCGGATTTAATATTTAAAGCAGGGGTTTTACATCTCTTTTTCGTGTGCACTTAAGAACAGATAGTAAAACGGAGAGCAATAAAATGATCAGACTCATGAGAATGGTAATTAAAATGAGCTGAAAAGGACAGGTCTTTATTTCAAATGAAGATATACTACTTAGATTCCCGGGTGAGATTTATTAAAACACAAAGTCTGAAATTGGAGCGTCAAATGAATGCGAGGTATTTCCTATTCCTAATTAATTAGCCGTGTCGTAGCCGTTTTCTCGTTGTATCTACCTTTTACTAACCCTGTCGTCCTAGTTATCCAGGCTCTAGTTGTCTACCTAGCTCTTTTTGAATTGACATTTTCGGTAAATCCCATTAGCCTTTTCGAGTACACCTAAGAACTCGTCATTTGACGTCACGCCGACTTGTAATGCGCAGTAACGATGTTCGATAGACGATATGCGCATCGGCGCAGATTGGCGTGACGTCAAATGACGAGTTCGCATATGCTGACCCGGACAACCAGAGGTCAAATGTGTTGTAAAATGTGAATGCAATTGACTGTTGGGTAAAATATATCTTTGTTTTCAGTCAGTTTGGGAATGTTTTTTTTTTTATCCAACGGTGAGTTGTACATGTTCATATCATTACCTAAGTTATCAAAGCTAGTATACGCGTACTAGCTTATACCGCATGCCTACTACGCAAGCTTGCAAAAAGCACGCATTCGCTTGCGGTTCGCAACAATCAGCTTCGGCATGTCCTCTGAAAGCCTGCTGCATGCACAAGGTGGCACAGTATGCAAATTATGTGTACCATTCTGATGTGAACCACTATAAACAGAGGTGTGTGTGTGGGGTGGTGGTGGGGGTGGGGGGGTGCATCACGAGCAAGGTATGCGCATGTATGCATGCTGATTTTGAACTTGTGAATATCATGCAAGCCCATCAATCTGATCCTATTTCCTTGTGTGTGTGTCGCAGTTTCTAGTAGTCTTGAATGATTAGTAGATGGTTTGTGATTGCTTTTAAGCAAACATAAAAGTTTGTGCTGGTATGGTGATTAGATTTGATGAGTCCCAGTCCTAAATGGTTTCGGAAACAAGTTCATAACAGGTCTCTTTTGCATGACTGCATGTCTGCATGTCAATTTAGAAGGGAAGATAGTGTGATGAGGTCAACGATCGGTGATAAAATCAAGAATGTGTCCGTTGAATACGGGATGAATACGGGCTGAGTCAAGTGATCTTGCACTAAGAAACCCAAATGTTGCGACATAGAGAATTAGACAACTTTTTATGAGTTTTTATGATTATCGGAATCTTTCTTTTCATGATTGATACTGTTCGGTATATCCCTGAACTAATTGAGTGCCAGCGCCTCCACTCCAGGATTATTAGACTCTATCCAGAAAAAGGCCCTTGGAATCATTGGCATGAGTGAAAAGGGAGCAACCAAAATGCTGAATTTCACATATCTCCATCAAAAGACGTCAAGTGGCTGCAGGAACGGTCCTCTACAAAATGCATACCAACTTGTGCCCACCAGATCTGAAAGCACTGCTGCCAAAGCCACTTGTAGTCAGAATAGCTACCTGCTCCAGCTTGTCATGCTCGCACAATATCCGTTTCTAGAACAATATCTACTTGCAGGACCTTTATTCACACAGCAGTTCATGTTTGGACTAGCCTACCTGATGGAGTAGTCGGTGACATATCTGACAACAGCGCACCATCCTTCAAGAGCAGAGTGCATTTGCATCTTATATCTTGTGTCTGATGCTTTCCTGTACCCCTTCACCCTTGTTGTCCCTAAGCTGTTGTGAACCACTGATTGGCCCATGTGGTTGCTTTTTATAGTGCCTAGGTGCCTATATAAGTTCTTGACCTGTGTCACTCCTCATGGGCCATTTTTCACTCTTTCAATATATTTAAAAAAAGTGTTCGTACTTATTATTATACTGTTCACAGCCCTTCCAGTGATGTCTTTGTTGTTTCTGTATCTGTATGTCTGTGTGTGGTCATTCTGCATACCCGTTTGTCTCCATGTAACCCCAGAGAAAGAAGTCGCAAGCAATCAGGTGCGGTGATCTTGGCGGCCAGTCCTGATCATATCAAAGTGCTATACACACGCAGGAAAGAGTTGCCCAAGTCTCTGGCGAATTTGTGCTGTAGCAAAATCTCGAAGGATGTTCTCACATTGGTTAGTGCAGCATTATAATGGCGGGTAAGTTGCGGAACAACCAATCTATTAATTATGTCCAGGGATGATATTTCTATGTATTGAGAACCTTAAATTGAGTTGGCCATCAACAAATAAGCCAGGTCACAAAATATGCCCATCCACGCGACTAACTTCCGTCTGTCATTAGCAATGTCATAGGTTATAATGGCGGACATGATTGATACTAACAGACTCGTTCATGTAGAGATATAACCAAACCAATAGAAATACTTCATAGCTAAACCAATTCAACTTGCCCTGTACATATCATCCTAGTCTGGGACACCCTGCACTCATGGTACCTGGGAAAGATGCTGGGAATGATGTTATTATATTTTCCAATCACTTTAATATAATCAGATGGCATTACGATTTCATTGTACCGTCATGAACAAAGTAGATAACACAGCAATGAACATAATTATGCTTATAGCTGCAATGCTTGCTGTCGCGCACAAACCTGGTTGTAATGTCCTTTATGATTAGTATATCAATATAAATAATATATTCTGCAAGACGAAAAAGTTAAGGATATTAAAATTAATGCAGGAATTTGACATCTCCGTTTTGTGTGAACTAAGGAATAGACAATATAATTATCCTGAGTACGGGGCTCTCCCGAAGATGTTATACCCAAAGATACGTAACACTATGGCGATCCGCCATCTTGGTTTGTCGATCATGGAGGTCACTTAATGCACTTCTGGCATTAATCGCAAGGGCCCGAAATCGAACGACCATTTTGCGTCTTTAAGTTTGAGCGTTTGTGGTTACCACAATGCACCACGTTTTTGTTCACACCATATAAACGAAACATATCCCAGTCATTAAATTTTACTGTGGTAATGAGAAACATATGAGCATTCTCCTGATACCAAAATCTCAGTTTTGATGAAGCAAAATGTTGTACAATGCTGTCGATCGGACCAGGAACCTTTAAATTCATAAATTCGTTGCGATCACGGCATAAATCATTTATTTATTTTTATTTATTTCTTATTTAACCTGGGGTGACCAATCAATGCACTGTCACTGTTCTCCCTTGGTTCGTAGGTGAATTCAAATATATTAGAATTCAAATACCTTTACCTATTAAAAAATCAGTAACGCCGCCCTCTATTGACCGATTAAAACAATACAAAAGCTTGATAGCTATACATATTCTGCGAATCGCCTGAAGCACAACATGTGTTAGATCAGATGGTCTATGGTTAGATAGGGACGGTTTAAATAATTATACTTTTATTCGGCAATATGTCATGTTCGTATGATATATATAATGGTATATTTATTATGAAGTGATCGTCTTAATTTTGTCAGATATTTGCAACCGGATCTTGCTGTAACATGCTGCTTGTTTATTTTATTAGTTTTTGTTATACATTTGATCACTGTTTACTGCCCCTGGCATAATAGCAATATAGTCAACCTGGTTACCATGGTCACATTGACAGATAGATACTAATAAAGAATCCTTATTAACCCCGCTGAATTGTCCAGATATTAAAGGAACACTCCGGCAATCACAACATTATGCCTTATTATGTTTGAAAAACAACAATCAAGCACAAATCAAGTTTATTTCAAACAAACTCATATTGACCATAAAAACTAATAAAAACATCCGTCTCTCACCACGCGATTTCCAAATTTCATGGGCACCGAAATTGCCTGTGGCAATGACGTCCTAGTAACACAATGAATGCTGACGACAATTGAGCGCAAATAACCATGACGTCATTGACACAGGTAATTTCGGCGCGGGAAGTTTGAATATCGCGTGTTGAGAGCCAGCTGTTTTTATTTGTTTTCATGGTCAATATGAGTTCGTTTTAAATAAAACCACGTGATTTGTGCTTGATAATTGTTTTTCTATTAGGCATAAATGTAGTGGTTGTGTTAAAGGAGAAGGAACGTTACATAATGAAGAAATGCGTATTAGATAAGGCACTTACTGTTCTTGAGCTAATAAAAGATATTGATTCATTTATGTTAATATCCCAATATAGTTCAGTTCAGTTCAGTTATATATTGTGTATATTCGAAAATTTACACATTGTAAATTTAATGTAACATCGTTATGTAAATGGTTAAACCATTAAAATGTTGTCAGAGTGGGTGTGCAACTAACCGGAGGAAGGAACTCTCGGCAGGAACTTGCATCATGGTAAAAATTATAACCATAATGTCAATTCTCATTTGTCACAAGTCCTTTGCCCGCGTATGACCTCTCCTGTAATGATGATTACATCTAAATTTAGCTCTTTGTTAAAAGACAACCTTCACTTTGCCTTTGGTTCGATGAATAATTGCTTTATTCTTTTTATATACTGACAGCCGAGGGCTGTCAATTACAGGCAAAATCAAATTTGTTTGCCTTTGTATTGGAATTTAAAGCTATATTATGAAGAAGTACCTCTTTCGAGTCTGCTTTAGCTTCAGATGCTTCAAGCGACACAAGAGGTTTCTATTTGATCATACTTTAACAACATTCGAAGCTTATACTTCAGTAGGCCTATTATGCCTGACATTAGAGAATGAATTTGGAGAACACCTTCTGATAATTACAAACACTCGCTGAGCAGCAAGACCTTCCCTCTAAGCTTTGAATCCGATAAGCTGATTATCTATTTGTTTTCTTGAATTGGAAGACATTCTTTGATGTATTACTGAGCTCAATCATCTGAAATTACTGGAGCGTGAACCACCAGCATAGTATTTTATTAACAGAAGGATTTCTCCAAATTAATTTCCTAATGAAATATGTAGGTCTGTTGGTGTCCAAAAATTTTATATCTCATGAAAGAAAACTTTCATTCACCAACTGAATATCCGGGAATTTTTAAATACATGTATAAAAAAATTCAACAAAAGATACCTTTAAACATTAACATATGGAAAGGTTTCTATACAAAAACGATTCTCTTATAACTCATCTACGCACAGTTTCAACCTCGATACACCTGAGCACATATTTTCGTCCAAGAGCTTCCAGGCAGAGAACATTAAGCAGTGAATTGTCTCCACGACAGTCTTTTATTACACTACACGGTTGAGTGCATATCATCGTACGAGCTGTGGAGCTTCTAGCTGGAAAATGGGCCTTTGTAAATGTTTTTTGTCGAAACCTCAAGTGTTGCCTTCATCCAATCAGAATGTTTTTATATCTAACGAAAGCTAACACTACCCCCTAAAAACACTTTTCGTCACTAGGTCAACAGATAACGCAATTCAATGTTATAGCAAGGCGAATGTGGTAAATCTGTTGAAAACTACAAGTACATTTTTTGACTAAAATGTAGGTTTTAAAAGTCAAAACCTGAAGTGTTCCTTACAATATTTGTCAAATTTTATGTCATTAAATGAAAAAGCACACTTATATTGTCTAGCGTCACTAGAATGAGCAATGGTCAATTCTCTTTAAATTGTAAATCTTGTGCAAAAAGCTACTGTTTTTGCCTGTTTTGTTATATGGTTGTAAAATCAATGAACTATGACTTTGAAAAGAGCGCTTAAAATTGATACGTTACGTTGTTCAAATCTAATGTCCTTCTGCTAAGAGCGAAAGTGTGGTTAGCTCTATTCACCTTTTCGGTAAATCCCATACGCCTTTGCGAGTACACCTGAGAATTCGTCATTTGACGTCACGCCGACTTGCAATGCGCAGTAACGATGTTCGATAAACGATGTGCGCATCGGCGCAGATTGGCGTGACGTCAAATGACGAGGTCTCAGGTGTACTCGCAAAGGCTTATGGGATTTACCGAAAAGGTGAATTGCCCCAAGAGGGACTTATAGGGGAGCACGTGATCAAACATGCCTGTTAAGCCTTTGAAGCATTCATCATTAGTGGAGATTCAAATTAGAATTTCATTCAAAAGCGATAAGAATTGGACAAAATGATGACAATTTTCTCATTTCTATATTGAAACCCTGTGAGACTGTCTCGGGCCGTTCTTTGCTAATTTATCGTACTAAAACAATGTGACAGGTTGTTCACACGATAAGTAGTGTTTCTCAAGCATTTACCAGATATACCAGATATAGTCTGAATACACCTTCTAAGCTCATGAAGAAGTACCACAAGTTACTACTTGATTACTTCATATCCTAATGGATCAACAACAAGAACTTAATCTAAATTTTGTGTCATTGCATGGCCATAAACATTATGTCAGCTTCATCTGTTTCTGCAAACACTGTCCAAAAGTATTGTAACAATAACAAGAATTCGGTAATCTGTAAGTTGGACGTTCATTAAATATCTTGTCAATATTTCATATTTTATTATAGATGGCATTGTTCTTTGCATGAAATAAGCAAAATCCAGCTATGGAAGGTGTCACCTGTGGTGACATGGGCTTATTCCAGTGCGTACAATGGCGGAAAGACGGAAACTGGTTTGAATGCAAAGGTGAAGAAACGTTAGTCCACAAAATGTCCAAATGCCTTTACAATAGTCAATGATTTAATTGTGTCTGCAGAGAAAATTGTTGTGGGAGAATGACTCATGGATGTGTCGGATGGAATAAAGTACTAGCCTTTGAGACAACTGTCCTTCAAGGTCTGGGTGACTCTGAAGATAAAACAAAGTCACGTACCTACCCTATAAGGCACCGGATGATATTGAATTACACCAAAACATTGTCTTGTATGTTCATTGCGTGTTTAAGTGTCATGTTCTTTATGGAGTAACACCACATGACCTAATTTTTGCAATTGAAATTGTTGAGTTGCCAAAATCCTTTCAAGACGTCGGTAATCTTTGAATTTTATTTTCTCCCAAGCACCCAAGCACGTTTCTTCGTCACTGTGTTCAAACGGATTTCCATTAGTTACGCCATTGTAACTGCACTAGTTACCGGTCACAAAACGTATTCAAGTTAAGAGATGTCTTCATGTTTACAAATGCCTCAATGACTGTAGTCCTGAATATCTTGCCACCTTACTTGCTCACATAAATCGTCCTTCAACGAATCCGGTTACACGGTCTGCAACAGACAAGACGCGTTTTGCGATATCATTTAGTAAGAAAAGTGAAGAAGCTTTCCCTGTTGCAGGCCCATCCCTTTGGAACTCACTTCCACAGCATGTAAGAAATGCCGGTTTTTCTGCAGTTTTCAAAAAACTCTTGAAAACTCATTTGTTTTAATCTGAATTTGTATTTTTGCTTTGTATTATATTTCATGTGGCATTGTTTGTCATATTTTGTATGGCGCCTTGATTAAACTGGATAGTGCACCTTATAAGAAATTGTTGGATGTATGTAACCACTGGAATACGCAAATGATGTTACCACAAATTAAAGGACACCTTCCATCCAATTGATTAGCCTGATTTTGTTTATTTCATTCAAAGAACAATGCCATCTGGTACGTAATGTGAAATTGACATGATATTGGAAGAATGTCCAAATAATGTCACCACAAAGGACACCTTCCATCCAACTGATTAGCCTAATCTTGCTTATTTCATTCAAAGAACATTGCCATCTGGTATGTAATGTGAAATTTACAGGATATTGGAAGAATGCCCAAATAATGTCACCACAAAGGACACCTTCCATCCAATTGATTAGCCTAATCTTGTTTATTTCATTCAAAGAACATTGCCATCTGGTATGTAATGTGAATTTTACAGGATATTGGAAGAATGCCCAAATAATGTCACCACAAAGGACACCATTCATCCAATTGATTAGCCTGATCTTGCTTATTTCATTCAAAGAACATTGCCATCTGGTACGTAATGTGAAATTGACAAGATATTGGAAGAATACCCAAATAATGTCACCACAAAGGACACCTTCCATCCAACTGATTAGCCTAATCTTGCTTATTTCATTCAAAGAACATTGCCATCTGGTACGTAATGTGAAATTTACAGGATATTGGAAGAATGCCCAAATAATGTCACCACAAAGGACACCATTCATCCAACTGATTAGCCTAATCTTGCTTATTTCATTCAAAGAACATTGCCATCTGGTACGTAATGTGAAATTTACAGGATATTGGAAGAATGCCCAAATAATGTCACCACAAAGGACACCTTCCATCCAACTGATTAGCCTAATCTTGCTTATTTCATTCAAAGAACATTGCCATCTGGTATGTAATGTGAAATTTACAGGATATTGGAAGAATGCCCAAATAATGTCACCACAAAGGACACCTTCCATCCAATTGATTAGCCTAATCTTGTTTATTTCATTCAAAGAACATTGCCATCTGGTATGTAATGTGAAATTTACAGGATATTGGAAGAATGCCCAAATAATGTCACCACAAAGGACACCTTCCATCCAATTGATTAGCCTAATCTTGCTTATTTCATTCAAAGAACATTGCCATCTGGTACGTAATGTGAAATTTACAGGATATTGGAAGAATGCCCAAATAATGTCACCACAAAGGACACCATTCATCCAATTGATTAGCCTAATCCTGCTTATTTCATTCAAAGAACATTGCCATCTGGTACGTAATGTGAAATTGACAAGATATTGGAAGAATGCCCAAATAATGTCACCACAAAGGACACCATTCATCCAATTGATTAGCCTAACCTTGCTTATTTCATTCAAAGAACAATGCCATCTGGTACGTAATGTGAAATTTACAGGATATTGGAAGAATGCCCAAATAATGTCACCACAAAGGACACCATTCATCCAATTGATTAGCCTAATCCTGCTTATTTCATTCAAAGAACATTGCCATCTGGTACGTAATTGGAAATTGACAAGATATTCATTGGAAGAATGCCCAAATAATGTCACCACAAAGGACACCTTCCATCCAATTGATTAGCCTAATCTTGCTTATTTCATTCAAAGAACATTGCCATCTGGTACGTAATGTGAAATTTACAGGATATTGGAAGAATGCCCAAATAATGTCACCACAAAGGACACCTTCCATCCAATTGATTAGCCTAATCTTGCTTATTTCATTCAAAGAACATTGCCATCTGGTACGTAATGTGAAATTGACAGGATATTGGAAGAATGCCCAAATAATGTCACCACAAAGGACACCATTCATCCAATTGATTAGCCTAATCTTGCTTATTTCATTCAAAGAACATTGCCATCTGGTACGTAATGTGAAATTTACAGGATATTGGAAGAATGCCCAAATAATGTCACCACAAAGGACACCTTCCATCCAATTGATTAGCCTAATCTTGCTTATTTCATTCAAAGAACAGTGCCATCTGGTACGTAATGTGAAATTTACAGGATATTGGAAGAATGCCCAAATAATGTCACCACAAAGGACACCATTCATCCAATTGATTAGCCTAATCCTGCTTATTTCATTCAAAGAACATTGCCATCTGGTACGTAATGTGAAATTGACAAGATATTGGAAGAATGCCCAAATAATGTCACCACAAAGGACACCATTCATCCAATTGATTAGCCTAACCTTGCTTATTTCATTCAAAGAACAATGCCATCTGGTACGTAATGTGAAATTTACAGGATATTGGAAGAATGCCCAAATAATGTCACCACAAAGGACACCATTCATCCAATTGATTAGCCTAATCCTGCTTATTTCATTCAAAGAACATTGCCATCTGGTACGTAATGTGAAATTGACAAGATATTGGAAGAATGCCCAAATAATGTCACCACAAAGGACACCATTCATCCAATTGATTAGCCTAACCTTGCTTATTTCATTCAAAGAACAATGCCATCTGGTACGTAATGTGAAATTTACAGGATATTGGAAGAATGCCCAAATAATGTCACCACAAAGGACACCATTCATCCAATTGATTAGCCTAATCCTGCTTATTTCATTCAAAGAACATTGCCATCTGGTACGTAATGTGAAATTGACAAGATATTGGAAGAATGCCCAAATAATGTCACCACAAAGGACACCATTCATCCAATTGATTAGCCTAACCTTGCTTATTTCATTCAAAGAACAATGCCATCTGGTACGTAATGTGAAATTTACAGGATATTGGAAGAATGCCCAAATAATGTCACCACAAAGGACACCATTCATCCAATTGATTAGCCTAATCCTGCTTATTTCATTCAAAGAACATTGCCATCTGGTACGTAATGTGAAATTGACAAGATATTGGAAGAATGCCCAAATAATGTCACCACAAAGGACACCATTCATCCAATTGATTAGCCTAATCCTGCTTATTTCATTCAAAGAACAGTGCCATCTGGTACGTAATGTGAAATTTACAGGATATTGGAAGAATGCCCAAATAATGTCACCACAAAGGACACCTTCCATCCAACTGATTAGCCTAATCTTGCTTATTTCATTCAAAGAACATTGCCATCTGGTACGTAATGTGAAATTTACAGGATATTGGAAGAATGCCCAAATAATGTCACCACAAAGGACACCTTCCATCCAATTGATTAGCCTAATCTTGCTTATTTCATTCAAAGAACATTGCCATCTGGTACGTAATGTGAAATTTACAGGATATTGGAAGAATGCCCAAATAATGTCACCACAAAGGACACCATTCATCCAATTGATTAGCCTAACCTTGCTTATTTCATTCAAAGAACAATGCCATCTGGTATGTAATGTGAAATTTACAGGATATTGGAAGAATGCCCAAATAATGTCACCACAAAGGACACCATTCATCCAATTGATTAGCCTGATCTTGCTTATTTCATTCAAAGAACAATGCCATCTGGTACGTAATGTGAAATTTACAGGATATTGGAAGAATGCCCAAATAATGTCACCACAAAGGACACCTTCCATCCAATTGATTAGCCTAATCCTGCTTATTTCATTCAAAGAACAGTGCCATCTGGTACGTAATGTGAAATTTACAGGATATTGGAAGAATGCCCAAATAATGTCACCACAAAGGACACCTTCCATCCAATTGATTAGCCTAATCTTGCTTATTTCATTCAAAGAACAGTGCCATCTGGTACGTAATGTGAAATTTACAGGATATTGGAAGAATGCCCAAATAATGTCACCACAAAGGACACCATTCATCCAATTGATTAGCCTAATCCTGCTTATTTCATTCAAAGAACATTGCCATCTGGTACGTAATGTGAAATTGACAAGATATTGGAAGAATGCCCAAATAATGTCACCACAAAGGACACCTTCCATCCAATTGATTAGCCTGATCTTGCTTATTTCATTCAAAGAACAATGCCATCTGGTATGTAATGTGAAATTTACAGGATATTGGAAGAATGCCCAAATAATGTCACCACAAAGGACACCATTCATCCAATTGATTAGCCTAATCCTGCTTATTTCATTCAAAGAACAGTGCCATCTGGTACGTAATGTGAAATTTACAGGATATTGGAAGAATGCCCAAATAATGTCACCACAAAGGACACCTTCCATCCAATTGATTAGCCTAACCTTGCTTATTTCATTCAAAGAACATTGCCATCTGGTACGTAATGTGAAATTTACAGGATATTGGAAGAATGCCCAAATAATGTCACCACAAAGGACACCATTCATCCAATTGATTAGCCTAATCCTGCTTATTTCATTCAAAGAACATTGCCATCTGGTACGTAATGTGAAATTGACAAGATATTGGAAGAATGCCCAAATAATGTCACCACAAAGGACACCATTCATCCAATTGATTAGCCTAACCTTGCTTATTTCATTCAAAGAACAATGCCATCTGGTACGTAATGTGAAATTTACAGGATATTGGAAGAATGCCCAAATAATGTCACCACAAAGGACACCATTCATCCAATTGATTAGCCTAATCTTGCTTATTTCATTCAAAGAACAATGCCATCTGGTACGTAATGTGAAATTTACAGGATATTGGAAGAATGCCCAAATAATGTCACCACAAAGGACACCATTCATCCAATTGATTAGCCTAACCTTGCTTATTTCATTCAAAGAACATTGCCATCTGGTACGTAATGTGAAATTTACAGGATATTGGAAGAATGCCCAAATAATGTCACCACAAAGGACACCATTCATCCAATTGATTAGCCTAATCCTGCTTATTTCATTCAAAGAACAATGCCATCTGGTACGTAATGTGAAATTTACAGGATATTGGAAGAATGCCCAAATAATGTCACCACAAAGGACACCATTCATCCAATTGATTAGCCTAACCTTGCTTATTTCATTCAAAGAACAATGCCATCTGGTACGTAATGTGAAATTTACAGGATATTGGAAGAATGCCCAAATAATGTCACCACAAAGGACACCATTCATCCAATTGATTAGCCTAATCTTGCTTATTTCATTCAAAGAACAATGCCATCTGGTACGTAATGTAAAATTGTCATATTCTTTGACGACTTTACTCAAAATTGTGTTTCTCCCGTTTGATGATCAAAATAAAATGTCATAATATTGTTTGCTTGCTCTAATATTTTTAACTATACATGGAAATGATATACGACCATTTTATTGCTGAAAGCAGCACAACCTGAATTGGTGCGACAAATAAATATATATTGCATGATCGCGTCATCATTTCACTTGCACGTACTGCGTATTGCTGTTTATTGGCTTACTTATTAACATAATGCATGTAATGTGAAAAAAGTGTAGTTAGTGGATATTAAATCTAGATAAAAGTAGAAGAATAATGGAATATTTTCACTTGTAAGCAAGTTTATCATTGACTACTATCCCAAATGCCACTATCTACAATAAATAATAATGGTTTTTGTAATATGCTATGTTCCAGGAATGGTGTCATCATTTTTAATGAAAAGAATATTATACTGGTAAAAGCTTAACCTGGAACATTATTGTTAATTAAAATTTAATATAAACTGAAAAGAGCGGGAAGTAGATAGCTGGATGTAAGCCGATACGAATGGCATTATAATGCTGAATTATAATAAATGCAGGATAAGTAGCTTGTCGCATATAAATGGATTTCGAAAAGTTGAAAAGAATATGAAATACCCATTTCTTTGTATTATTTGTTATATCTACAACATGTAAAACATCCAAACTTTGAAATAGTACTTAGAAAAAACGAGCAATAATATGTTATGAAAACTAAAAATTCGTTTGTGACTCCATCAGGACAATTTGCTTGATGTAGTCAGTGATGTGCGTATAAAATTGTTACCAATACAAATTGTATTGTGTAGTAAATGTAGAGCGACGCTATGCGTCAGCATATTAAAACCTCCTTTGGCGGCATACTCTACTTTTAAGTAGATGTACGTGATGAACGTGATGAACCAGATATACATGTTCTTTAGGACTGTAATTTGGAAATTATAACGAAATTTCATAGTTATCAAAACAGTACTCACTGTGGACGTTTAAAGAGGCAGTAGAAATCAGATAGCAAGGGCCCACCGTGAACAGAGACGAGGGGAAATACTATCTAAGTCACGTGTTTGACGATCTTCTCAAGAATAGTGCACCTGGCAACCACGTTGCTGAGCCAGATGTATTGCTTAAGACACTTAAATTTATAGCCGGTTTTATAGCTTAAGTTGATTCACCACATTCGTTATGCGTTATCGATATTACTGAATAGATGGTGCAAACGATATGATAGCATGTTGTCACGTGCTAACTTATAGGACGCCCCTGCTGTTTTACAAAAGGCAAAATAATACACATTGTGTATGACAGAAAACCCAACTTGTAAAAAAAATATTTTGTGATATTATGTATGAAGCGTGTCGTACCTTTTATAAAATCAACTCAGCTATTTGTGATACTGAAAACAATACATTACAAACAGATCGAAAAGTTGTTTTGGTCATCAGTAAAATCAATTTGAACGACAAATAATTCTTAGTCTTACGTACGTACATTGCTTGCTTGTTTCTTCACATACAGTTGCGTTCGTGTATTAACAGCTTATTAACATAATGCGGTACATTTCACCATATCAGCGGATATTACAGATATTAATTATAAAAGAGAATAATGATCATTATCATTTGAAAGCAAATTCATTATTGATTACCTTTACAAATACACCTGAAAATAAATGGCCTTTGAAAGTATGGTAGAACATATGATAATAAATATAACGTATGTCACGATTGGCCCAATCATGTAAATCAAATTATAGTTAATCAGTAATGACTAATAGCATGGGGTAATACATTAACATACCGGGTTAACATATCATGCATCAACCGGAGTAGAATCGAAAGCAGATGGATAGATGTAAACCGATACGTGAAAGGAGGCGAATATTAATGCTGCACTCAATGATATTCCCTTACATTATTACGTGATCACACAAAATGAGTCGTTTGTCGCTGCGAGAAATTGAAAAGAAAACCATTTCTTTTTCATTTACGTTCTTTTCGATACCAATGTGTATAAAAGAGTATATCTTCGGAATAGTACCTAAAATTTTGTCATGCCATGTCATGCCCTGTCAAGTGAGTAAGAATAATACAATGAAAAATAGAATTGTTTTGCGTTGCAAATACATGTAACTCTATTTGCTTGATCGGCTCACGGAAATGTATATTGGTTATAGCAATAAATCATATGCTGTGAAATTAATAGCTTTGGCGCTATGTATTGGCGCTACCATGCGTCAAATATATTAACTGCAACCCTTGGCGCCTCCTAAAATGTATACTTGTAAGCAGATGCTAATGCAAAATATGATGCAACGTAAATGAAAAATGATAATAATAACAAATGTTTATTTGCATTATATTATATCCAATGTTTATTATTGGAGATAATTTTGAGTCCAGTGATTGAGTACATTAGTAACTCGTTTTCTTTCTTTTTTAATCCAGGGAAGATATTCTGGTGGTATATGTATGTAGCGTCCCATGCTAGAAATATATGAAGGAATTCAAAGATTAATGCCAAAACAAAACAAAACAAAAGGAAAACAATAAGTTTCTTTTTTTAACACGATGTTTTGCACTTCGGTGATCAAAATTGATGTTTATAATATTGTTTACTTGTCTCTTCATCATGTTTAGCATTGCATGCCAAATGGATTCATGAGATATGGGATCAATGTTTTGTTTCTGAAAACAATACATTACAAACATATTGAAACTCGCTTTGGTATCACTTAAATTGATTTAAGCCACAAACGGCTCTTATATATTTCACCCGCGTCATGCTGGAATGGCTTACGTGTATAAAACACCTTATTATAATATTCATCTCACCGTGCAGTGGATATTAACTCGAGTCAAATGGAAGAGAACAATGGAAATAAGATTCATGAGAACAATGGATTACACTAACAATACATTTGCACAAACGTTTGTTTGTCTGTCTGTTTTAAAATTGCTTTAAAATAAGACGTGCGAGCTTGTACTCATTTGATATTTCTGAAAACAATAAATGACAAACATATTGAAAGCCACAAACGACTTATATTTTGTGCCTGCCTCATGTTGGAATGGCTTACGTGCATTAACACCTTATTAACATAATGTTCATTATTCACTTCCTGTCAGCAATAATGTGGCATTTTGCCACCCTAAGCTGGAGCAGATGTTGCAAACTATGGTATATCGTGTTTCTCCCTTCTGTTATAAATCAAAATTTCATATTGTTCGTTTGTCTGTCTGCTGTTTTAAAATTGCATTGATCATTTACAAACTATACGACTGTATAATTATTTTGCTATTTTTGACTGCATGTCACCATGCAGTGGATATTTGTACTCGAGTAAAAAGGAAGAGGACAAATATTATTTGAAAGTAAGATCATTATTTACTTTCTGTCTACAATAAATAATATGGCCTTTTGCCACCTTTAGCTGGAGCAAATGTTGCAAACTGTAGTATATCGTGTTTCTCCTTTGTGTTGTCTGTTGATTTAATTAAAATTTCATATTGTTTGTCTGTCTGTTTTAAAATTGCATGATCATTTACAAATACGACTCGTGAATGTATAATCATTTGATATTTCGGAAACAAATACATTACAAAAAGTTTAAAAACTTGTTTTGGTCATCACTAAAATGGGCGTGAGCCACAAATGAATCTTATATCTTGCCCGAGTCATGTTGGCATGGCTTACGTGTACTAACACCTTATTAGCATAATGTGCATCTCACCGTGCAGTGGATATTTTTACTCGAGTCGCAAGGAAGAGATCAATGGATGATTTTCATTTGAAAGAAAGTTCATTATTTATTACCTTTACAAATCCTGTTTACAATAAATAATAAAAAATATGACCCTTTGTTCCACTCTAAGGTGGAGAGTAGATGTCGCAAACTGCTTATTAACATAATGTATATGTGATGCAATCAAGCAAAATCAGTCGGAACTCGGCAATAATAAATTTTCAGTTTCTTACAGGATAGTAAAAAACATTTACAAAGCTGGATTTTGCAGAAAACCCCATTGAAATTGAACAACCAGTTCCAAAGATATGAGCAATTAAAGAGTTTCCAAAACAAGAAGAAACAAAAGGAAATATTTCCTTTATTTGGCTATATCTCAAAGTCAATATTTCCGAGTTCCGACTGATTTTGCTTGATCGCATCACATATGTCACCGTGCAGTGGGTATTTTTACTCGAGTTAAAAGGAAGAGAACAATGGATGATTATTATTTGAAAGCAAGATCATTATTTACTTTCTGTCTACATAATTTTCCACCCCATTAAGTTGGAGCAGATGTTGCAAACTGTAGTATATCGTGTTTCTCCTTTGTGTTGATTTTATTAAAATTTCATAAAATTATTTGTTTGTTTGTCTGTTTTAAAATTGCATTGGTCATTTATAAATGTGACTCATTTTGATATTAATTTTCTTTAAAAAAAAAACATCACCAACAGTTTAAAAACTTGTTTTGGTTATCACTAAAATGGGCATGAGCCACAAATGACTCGTATCTTGCCCGAGTCATGTTGGCATGGGTTACGTGTAGCACCTTATTAACATAATGTGCATCTCACCATGCAGTGGATAACAACTCGAGTCAAACGGATGAAAACAATAGACGAATATCATTTGAAAGCAAGTTCGTTATTTATTACCTTTATAAATCATGTTTACAATAAATAATATATTCAGCAGTTTACCAAAATCTATTAACTGTGGCTGAACATTTGTAGAAAATAATATGTTCGCAAAAAATCTTCAAATATTTTTAGATTTTGGTGCAATTTATGGGTAATTTTATCCTCCAGTAGAAGAAGAAGAAGAAGAAAACACGCCCGACCAACCCTACTTGAAAGGTCCGCCCGCCCGTTGAACATTATTAACATAATGTGTAGACCTATGTTACCGTGCAAATCCTGTCTGCAATAAATAATATGGGCTTCTGCCACCATAAGCTGATAAGCAGATGTTACAAACTGCTTAATAACATATAAATGTTAATGTCACCGTGCAGTGGATAGCACCAAGATAACACTCATTGAAAACAGCTCAACTGATTAAATCATATCTTCTCTGGTTAAATACACACAACATATGTTTCTGCTTTACATGTACAATGGAGCAATGAGCTGGTATTATAGTTTCAGTTGGGTGAACGATTATAAAGCGAACGCTAGAGAACAAATCTGTGTGGGCTTTTGTTTACGAAATGAGACAATACTCTGCTTATTGTATACTCTGCTTATTGTTAACCAGCGTTCTTGAAAATGAGAAGCATAGTGGTTTGCAGACTTAACACGGTTTGGAAATAATGTCTTCATATTTTTTGGTGTTATCTGTCGTTTACATATCCTTCCTAAAATACCAAAGTACGAATATTTCCAAACATCTAAATTACCTAAAAATTTAGGACATGTTACAAAACTATATTTTCTAGAATTTTAGAAGAGTACTTTTAATATTGGCGGGTTATTTTTCACACAGCGACGTTAACTAGGCAATTACCCACACTTCTATCATACACTATTTGTAGAGGTTACGCGTCAATGGTAAGAGCACTTTGTATTGTGTATAGGAAAACGGACAGTAACTGCAGTATGAGTCGAAAGGAGGAGAACAATGGATATTTTCTCTGAAAACATGTTCATTATATATTACCTTGCCAAATCCTGTTTGCAATACTAAGCTGGAGAGCAGATGTTGCAAACTATAGTATATCGTGTTTCTCATTTCTGTTGATTCAACTGAACTTTCATATTATTTGTTTGTTTGCTTGTTTGTTTGTATGTCTATTTTAAAATAGCATTGAACATATTAAAAATACAGCTTGCTTGCTTGTAATGATTTTGATGTTTCTGAAAACAATACATTACAAATATATTAGAATTTGTTTTGGTTATCACTTAACTGAATTTGATGAACAAACGACTAAGTCATAATCTTATCTTTCCCGCGTCAACTTCACCACATTCTGGTATGTTGGAATTCGCTGTAGAAGTAGTGATGTAACAGGATTAATTATCATAGCGAAAACAATTTTTGAATGCATTGCCCTGCACTAATCGTACGCTGTAATTCTGTTGAAAAATGGCACTGAACATGTTGAATAATACTCGTGAGTTTGTAATGTTGCTGAAAAACAATGACAGACAGATTGGAAAACCTGTTTTGATTATCACTATATTATGGGTTTGAGCCACAAACGACTCTTAAATCTTGCCCACGTCATCATCTGTATGCCGTAAATGCTTACGTGTTAAACGCTTATTAACATACGAGGGCTCGTAATGTATATATCATCACCATGCAGTGGGTATTAACTGATAAAATGATTATCATTTGAAAGTTAATAATTGATAAACGTCTGCACATGTCTACAATAAATAATATGGCGATAATTAGTAGAACATGTACTAGGATTAATACAATAATTTTAACAAATAACATGCATGTTTAACATTATATAGAAACACCTTTAAGAGACTACTGCAATAATTTTAATAAAATTATTTATTTATTGGGATTAATCAACTTAACCTGGAACCATAAATAACATACATGTCAATGCCTAACATTTAATGTTTACTTCGATATTGGTTACCTGTACAATGTATAGCAGATGGATGGCTGGGTGTAAAACTGATACGAAGCACATGTCAATAAAATTAATGATAAGTTATAATGCTTTTTCGTTGTATCAATAAGCCCAATCGGCATTGGAAGCTTGCAATGCATTGTAGGACAGTTTTTGCAGTTTTAGGACACTTTGTCCTTTGACCTTTCAGAAAATTCAGAAATATTGGGTTTTTGTACGCACAAAATATAATCTAAAAATGTTTTACAATATTTAAAACAAATATAAAAAATATTAGTGTTTTATAAATTAATTATTTGGTATTTTTAATGATCAAAATTGTGACAATAATAAGAAAATAATAATAATTACGTAAATTTTCCCGATATGTCAGAGGTCAAAGTGTCCTAAAACTGCTCTCAAAAACCGGAAGTTAGAATGGCGATTGGGCTTATTCCGTATGATATTGTTATGGAAAAGGTGTCATTTCCCCTGGGTCACTTTGCGCTTAAATTGATTTCGAGAAATTTGATTATATTTCGTTTTTATTCTTATTGATATCAGTAGCATGTAAAATAATCAAATCTTAGGAATCGTAAGTGTAATTTTGATATGAGTAAGAATATGCAATGATACAGTACATTAATTTGGTTTGTTTTAAATTAATAAATGAATAACTCAATTTGTTCATCGGGTCATGGATATGCATGATATTGGTTCCGTTGTAGCAATTGTAAGGGTACACTCACTGCAGGGGCTATTTTAACGTGTCGCCTGCAACGTTCGTGCACTGATATTAAAAATACGTGCAGTGAGAACCAAAATTCCGTGTAGTGAGAATTAAAATTCAGTGCTTAAAGTATTTATACCATTCAAGTTTTAACAGTTCACATTGTATAATTGATGTAACATCAGTGGTTAAGCCATTAAAATGTTTTCAGGGTGGACGTTAACTAACTGGAAGAAGGAACTTGCATGCTGTACAAATTATTACGTTGTATAATTGATGTAACATCAATATTCCAGTGGTAAAGCCATTAAAATGTTTTCAGAGTGGGAGTTAACTAACAGGATGAAGGTGCTCTCGGAAGGAACTGGCATGATGTACAAATTGTTAACCATAATGTCCATTGCATTGGCTCTTGTAACGACCATTACATCTATATTTAGCTCTTTGTTAACATACCACTTTCACTCTGCCTTTGGGTGAATGAATAATTATCGATTTATTCTCTGTATACTGACAGCAGATGGTTGTCGATTATAGGCAAATTCAAATTTGCCTATAATCTATAAATCTGTAAATTTATAAAGAGGTAACTATCCCAGTGGGCACACGTTGAAATTACGTTGAAATCAAGTTGAAATTTCGACGTCGAAATCAATTTCGACTTTGAAATCACGTTGTATTTGCAAATGGACTTCAACCTGATGGAGTTCAACCTGATTTCAACCTGATTTTAACTAACCTCTAGGTTGAAATCAGGTTAGGTTGAAACATCGACGTTGTTTCAACGTTGATTCAACGTCGAAATCTTAACCTGTGCCCACTGGGTATAGTAGGAATTCCAATTGAATGAACGCAGCTTTCAATAATGTAACGGTTTTTTTTGCGCACACTGCGCGATGTATGTCAGCGTGTGCGACTGTGCGTGAAGAAGAAACACGGAAGTGAATCCAACCATGCTAACGTACTCGTGATTGGTTAGGATCGTATCCAAGGTCGTGTGTTCGCGTTGTATATAATATACGATCGCGGTTGGATCGAGTACCCGGGATCGAGTACAGCTGTTGAAAGCTGCGTTCATGCAATAGAGGCCGTCAGCCTTTTCCGCGAGATCCGCCGTCTTGTGGGTACTGCCGTTCTGCACGTCATGCGTTAGACATTACGCCCCCGATTACGCGGAAGTCGCAGCGCGTGACGCACCTTTTCTCAGAGGGAAAGGGTGGTCAGAGCGATTACCTTAAAGGCGGGCTTATATTAGAGATCTCGTGCAGTGTATTGAGCTTGCGGTACCTCATGTTCCATAATAAGCTCCCGTCGAAGCAATCAAGCTGACAAGTCTCCATATATCAGATAGCTTGAAGAGAAGCAAGATACACCTTCTAAACTCTTGAAAGCTTGACCATGCTTTTGGCTCTTATGTTATCCTATATGAAAGCAACAAACATGACAAACAACATTAACAAGAACTCAATCTAAATTTGGTGTCATTGCATGGCCATAAACGCGACTGACTGATGGCACCATAATTGACACCATCCATCCCATTGATGTTAAGCCTGATCTTGTTTATTTCATTCTAAAAGCATTACCATCTGGTACGTATTGTGACTGACATAATATTGGACCAATGCGCAATGCTGCAATACTTTTAGCCAGTGTGTGTAGAAATAACACGTACATTCATTGATGACTTTTCGCAACCTTTGATCTGGGCCTTAGATGAGAACAGCAGATGATATCAACTGTACAAAGGTGTGTTTGTCACTTTTGTCGATCAAAATGAATATTCATGTTTGTTTGTTTTAACAATGCATGGAAATAGGATTATTTTGATTTTGCTGACAGCAATATCATGAATTGGAGGGACATGCATACTCGTCAAATTTCATCAAAACAACATACTTGTATGCTTGCTGTTAAAACAGCTCATTAGCATAATGCATGTAATGCAAAAGGAGAAGAACAATAGATTATTATCATGAAAGCAAATTTATCATTGACTATCCCAAATGGCACTGTCTACAATAAATGATAATGGTTTTGAAATAAGTTAAACAAATATGTTCGAGGAATTGTGCGATCATTTTTAATAAAATATATTTTATTGGTATAGCTTAGAATGGAGCAATTGTTAATTAACATTTAATGTAAACTGAAAAGAATGGAAAGTAGATGGATGTATGCAAACCGATAGAATGGCAATATAATGCAGCATTGCAGAACCTATAAAATGTGCTTCACGATTGGGCCAATTATTTTGTAATCAAAATTTAATGTGTATATAGCCTGGAGCAATACATTATCATAATCATGCATCAGATCGCAAGCAGATGGTTCGATGTAAACCGATACGTGATAGGAGGCGAATATTAATGCTGTACTCAATGGTATCCCCTTACATTATTACGTGATCACACGAAATGAGTCGTTTGTCGCTTGCATTCATTTCGAGAAATTAAAAAAAAAATTATATTTCATTTATGTTCTTTTCGATAACAATGTGTAAAAGAGTATATCTTCGGAATAGTGCGTCATATTTTGTCATACAATGTCATGCCCTGTCAAGTGAGTAAGAATAATGCAATGAAAAAGTGGAATTGTTTTGCGTTGCAAATACATGTAACTCTATTTACTTGATCGGGTCACGGGTATGCATAATATTAATAAATCACATACAGTGAAATTAATAGCTTTGGCGCTATGCATTGGCGCTACCAATATATTAACTGCACTGAAGCAACCGTTGGCGCCTGAAGTATATACTCGTAAGCAAATGCTAATGTAAAATATCACACAACGTAAACGAAAACGATAATGATAACAAATGTCATTATAGGAGATCTTTTGAGTCCAGTGAGTGAGTATGAGATTTTGTGAGTCCAGTGAGTGAGTACATGTGCGAATCGTCTTCTTTTTTTTTTTTTATCCAAAGAGGGTATTTTAATGGTAAATATAATAGCGTCCCATGTTAGAGATATATGAAGGAATTCAAAAAATGATGCCAAAAACTAAATTATTTGAAAACGGGAAAACAATAAAGAATTGTATAATTAATGTTCGTAATATTGCTTGTCTCTTTAACATGTTTATATATGTGACCCGGCAGCACAAACGAGCCGTAAATTCCCTAAATTGTATTCTGTGTTACGGTGTAAAATGTGTACGAAGGTCGTATTCATCGATAACTTAAGCTGGCCCGACATCCGTCTTATTTTGATAGTCAAAAACTAATCAATAATCCTATTGTTGAAGTGGATAATAAGCTTCTACCTTAGATGGCCGGCTATAGAACTTTTAATAGCTCTGGTCTTTGTTTGCTTTTGCTATGTCCTGTTCAAGTGGTGGGTTACCAGGCATTGTATTTTGTACAGGTATGCATAACCAACAATTAACAATGAGAGAACTTTCTTAAACCTCGTTGACTTGGGGATGATTTGAAATGACCGCCAATTATGACTGTTTGATATATATTGCCAGCAATGTGGAAAAAGAGACACATGTAAAAACGTAAAAAGCTATAATTTTGTTGAAGGAGCAAAGATTATCAAACCATAACACAGCTTCTGGATATCGTTTGAAGTCAAATGATATACGATTTTTAAGTTTATGATGTTTATTTTTAAACACGAAATAAAACAAAATTGACCGGGGAGGAATTTACGGCTCATTCGCCGTGGACGCGGGCGGTCACATATTAGCATTCCCTGGAAATAAGACTCATTAGATTTAGCAGGAATCATTTTAATATTTCTGAGAACAATACATTACAAACATATAGAAAACTTGTTTTGGTTATCGTTAAAATGGATTTGAGTCAAAAACAACTCCGCGTCATGCTGGAATGGCTTACGTGTAAAACACCTTATTAACATAATGTACATCTCACCGTGTAGTGGATATTAACTCGAGTCAAATGGGAGAGAACAATGGATTACAATAACAATATATTTTCATATTAATTGTTCGTTTCTTTGTCTGTCTGTTTGAAAATTGTTTTAAATTAAAACTTTATAATTATTTGATATTAATTTCTGAAAACAATACATTACAAACATATTTCAGCCCCAAACGACTCAATATATTGTGCCCGCATCATGCTGAAATGACTTACGTGTATATTAACATAATGTGCATTTCACCGTTCAGTGGATATTAAAGTCAACAGGAAGAGAACAATGGGAGATTATAAATTGAAAGCAAGTTCATTATTTAGATATTTATACCTTGCAAAATCCTGTCTGCAAAATGTTGTAAATCGTCTTTTTCCCTTCGATAAAAAACATTTTCATATTAATTGTTCGCTTGTTTGTCTGTCTGTTTTAAAATTGCTTTTAGACTCGCAAGTAATAATGTTCTGTATAATATTCTGTATGATATTTCTATAAACAATACATTACAAACATATTGAAAACTTGTTTTGGTTATCACTATAGATTTGAGCCACAAACGGCTCTTGTATCTTGCCCGCGTCATGCTGGAATGGCTTCAATGCTGTGTACCAACACCTTAGGCGATTTCAAAAGTGATGCAGAAACTCATCAGCAAGAAGATGTGGAAGCACCTTGACCAACATTGTCTAATATCTCCAACAGGTAGTTTTGAATCAAGGTTGGGTACTCTATATCGATGCATTGACTTAAATTTCACAATCTCAAACACGGAAGAAGTTCGCGTTGTCTGCCTTGACATCAGCAGAGCCTTTGACCGTATCTGGCATTCTACTATCCTGGTCCAACTCTCCGCACTTGGCTTCACTGGAAAAGTCTAAATAATTGATCACTAACGGTTGCCATGCATGGCAAAACATCCTGAAACATCAGATGTAAAGCTGATCAGTGCTGGTGTACCACATGGTTTCATATTGGGCCCCTATTGTTCATCATAGTCATCGATGATATGCAACCATCCTGTCCTTCATCAAATCCAGAAAAGGCAGGATCCAAGGTGCTGCATCTCAACACGGAATGTCCTGTTCGGAGTAAGTTCACCACAATCTCCAAGCGCAGGGATACGGAGAATAACCGTGTAGCTCAACTTCTTCAGTACATGGTTGGATCACGAGGAAACGAATAGTGTAGATCTTCTTGGCTTTACCCTGAGTATCAATATATCGTGGAATCCAGCTGTCACTAAAATGGCCAAAACAGGATGCCAGTGGCCGCTAAACCACTGTCAGACAGTTGTAGCAGCATCACTCTTTCATTGTCGTATATTCTACAAGGAAGCCCCGAAACTACTGTGCCTGCTAGTGCCAAATACACACCCACACACACACCCACACCCCCCACACACACACCACCCCTACCCCACACACACACCACCACCCCCTAACCCCACACACCAGAACCTAGGCTTCGTCGGTCTGTATTAAAGATCCCAATATCTTGTAATCGGGATACCACGATGATCAAACATTGTGAGCCGGCCATCAAAGATCTTTAGAACCATCTACAGCTTGCATGTGGAAATTTGATTTGCGCATATCCGCCTGCTATCAGCATTAGATCCAGCTTCAGTAAAGAGATTAACAACTATCTGGGCGCAAACCTGTCAACAGTCTCCACAAAATCATAGTTTCTTACTGGCTAAGTATGCCTTGTCATAATGAAGAAGAAGAAGAAGAAGATTATTATTATTATTATTATTATTATTATTATTATTATTATTATTATTATTATTATTATTATTATTATTATTATTATTATTATTATTATTATTATTATTATTATTATTTCACTTTTCTTATGAACGATTTACTCAACTGTTTCAAATCACTTATTATTGTTCTTGTCAATAAAATACCTCATAAGCAAAACGAGGAGTGCCAGACTTTTCATCACCTTGTGGAGTGCGCCTTTTATTATTGCTTTTTAACTGCCACTAATGGCATAAGAAAGACACCTAATGGCGCTAAAAATAAATGCTAGGTACCTGGATACTCGATGGTTTGTTTAAAAATACATACAAATTAACACGCTCTAGTGGGTCGAATATCACCTGATCACGGTATATGCGAAGGTGTTTTATACTTTTATAAGGATTTCGACAAAACATTTATTTTATCACATGGAAAAGAGTGTATTATTTCGTAACCACCTATCTATATATTAATAATATGATTACTTTGTTCTTTTTTACTGTTTTAGGTTAGTTGGTAAAAATACATTCTGATCAGATTGCGAGTCACTATCATATTCTTAACGTTGGCGGTGTCCTAGTGAGAGTCCACTGTAAAAGCATCAATTCTATATCAATCACTTAATTCTTATATTACATTTATGTTCATTTCAGATTATGGATTAATAGGTAATCCAGATAGGACCCATTTGTAGGCCCATTTTTACATTTGACAATCAAATTCTGCAATTTCTACATTTTCATAAACACATACGTTTCTAGTGAGACCCCCCAATTCTTAGATTTGTCGGCAAAAAGTGATTGTTAATTGTTGACAAATGACAACTATTCATATAAATATATATTAAATATGTGGTTGTTGCGGAATTGATATGTTGTTGTTATTCAATATCTTGGATGTAACAGTAGTTACTAAGGAAAAAATGGACAAAGAAAATTGTTGATCCTTTTGTCTGATTGGATATAACCGATGTGTCATGTGCAAAAAAAATTACAAAATAAGAAAAAAAATATTCTTATTATTTTTGTCTTATGTATCAAGTACAATGTTTGATATAATATGCAATATTGATTCATATCGTTTTCATTTGCCGTCATTTGACCAAAAGATAAATTGTTGCAAATATGAACCTTGGTTTTATTGATATAGGGAGACGCTTATCGCTGATAAAAGTGATATGTGTGTGTGTTTTGGAGATTGCGAATTGATATGCGATCTAATAATAGCCACATGACATATGGTACCATATGTATTTTGCATGAAATTCTCACCCAAATAGTACGTTTTACACTATCTTAAGAAGGCTTAAGACTCGCAACAAACTTAATAAATCAGAGTTAATTTAAGAAATTAAGCAATACAATTCTGCAATTTTATGAACAGGTACTAATTATGTTGTTTCCTATTCCTAATGTTAATTTCAACAATGTGCAACATACTATTATGTATATGTAGAAGCCAAATTATAGGAAATGTATAACATTTATTGATGCATAAGGCCTATTTAGTGATTTGCTCATTCGGAGGATCGTAAAAACCGTCAAATTTGGGCACCTTTGTTAGTGTCATAGATGTGCTAACATAGCCTGGGAACCACTCCCAGGCTATGTTAGCACATCTATGACACTAACAACTTAAAAGTTGAAAGCCATTTATTTTAATACAAAATAAGACAAAAAAGACATTTTACATGTATCTGTAATTTCTCTTTAGAAAACAGCTATATGCATTTGAACGGGCTTTGTCAATACTTTTTCAATACCGGGTTTCAATATTGCTGTTTTCCAAAATTTTCGTAGTATCAATTATTAAGCATTACATCATCCACGTCATGTTTAAACCCTTATGTTAACAAATAATTTATAGCGACAATCAATTCGCTGTAGAAGTGACGTAATAAATCGGATGAACTACCATAGCAATAGATGAATACAATTTTGACTATATCGCCCTGCACTACAAACAGGTTGCACACATCACCTGTGTAGGCCTATGTATGCAACCATAGATTGAATACAATACCGCTCTTTTCAAAGATACAAATCTTACAGGTGCGAGTGATCAGCATGATATGGTTCAATGCATAAGTACCGCGTGAACGTTGTAGTGCAGGGCGATATAGTCAAAAATATATTAATAATATGATAATAATAATAAAATAATACTGCATTCTGATTGTATAACTTATTACTATCTATTATCTATTTTTGCTCGATCGCACCACATATTATCCAGATATTATATATATTAAGGGAAGAGAATTTATTGTAATTCAGCATAATCGTAATCGTTTACTCCATATCGATTTACATTCAATCATCTGCTGTTTATTCTAGTCAGATCACCATGGTTACACGATAATTATGTTAATGTATTGCTCGATGCTAAATTAACTGATCAATCATATTTTAATGATTGAACAATCCAACCGGAACATGTTCGTACAAAGGGCATACCATTATCCGGATATTATTTTCCGTATTGATAATGCAAGGGAAGAGAATTTATTGTAATTCAGCATCACCATGGTTACACGATAATTATGTTAATGCATTGCTCGATGCTAAATTAACTGAAGGGAATATTGATTTTGAGATGTAGCCAAACAAAGGAAGTATGTTCTTTTATTTCCTATTGTTTTGGAAACACTTAATTACTCATATCTTTTGAACTGGTTGTCCAAATTCAATGGGGCTTTCAGCACAATGTAGCTTTCAGGCTGAGCTTTTCAAATGTTGTTTACAATCATTCAAGAAACTGAAAATTGAATTTGTCCGACTTAGATCGATTTTAATTGATCACACCATATTTTGCAGACAGACACATTTGAAAGGTAATCAGTAATGAACTTGCTTTAAAATGATAAATATCCATTGTTCGTCTCCTTTTGAAGAATTCAAGGAAAAATGCTATTTTTTCGTTATATTGCAGCGTTTATTATAGACAGATGCATTTGTAAAAGTAATCAATAATGAACTTGCTTTTAAGTAATCGTGATCCATTGTTCTTCTCCACTGCACGGTGAGATGCACACGATATTAATAAGCTGTTTTAATTATAACAATACAGGATGTACTCGAAACCAGTAATGCAAGTATGTGATGAAGCGCGCCAGCAATATGAGTTGTCGCTCTAGTTCTTTTAAGTCATACCGAAACATCTTTCTTATTTTTTTGGTGCTAATGGGTTGTTTCATAATGAAATATACCTACAATTCAAACAATCAATATCAATATAAACAATAAATCAATAAAATATGATTAAAGGCGACTTTTTCCATATGAGCTTCCAACATCATAACAAAGAGAGACTCTATCACAAACCCCCACCCTACCCATATTAATTCATTTCATTCATTCATTCATTCATTCATTCATTCATTCATTCATTCATTCATTCATTCATTCATTCATTCATTCATTCATTCATTCATTCATTCATATTTATTTCATTTAAATCATATATTCATTTAAATCATTACAGAACAGACATCAAACATAAGTTAATACAAATATGCACAAACTCGTTTATGGAGGAAAAGGCTGGAAGATCAAAAACGACACGCCTAAAAATCAATTAAAGCTACCCAAACAATGCAACTTTATATTACATAACCAAAAGATAAGACAACATTTTTCGCATTGAAGATATACAAATTAACAGCATACGACAATCCAATGTCGGGAATAGTTAATCAAAATTTCAGATATCATACTGTACAGATACGAGTGAGCAAGAATGTGCAATTAAAATTAGAATTGATTTGATTCACAGGTATTAATTCGCATGATCTGGTTATGGATATTCATAATATTGGTTTAGCTGAAGCAATATGCAGTGAACTAATGACCTTGAAGCTATATGCTTGACGCTATGCAGTGGCGCTGTGCGTCAACATAAACCTGTAATGGCGCCATGCATTAACATAATAACGTCAAGCTTATGTAGCAGATGGGCTAATGCAGAAAGATCGATACAACGCTATAGATTTGACATGTAATTATATTAGCTTTTTGTGTCCGTTGATGATTGCGTGCGCCTTGTTTTATGATTTTTTGTCGACTAAAATTAATGTTCATACTTGTTTATTTTTTGTCTGTCTGTCTGTCTGTCTGTCTGTCTGTCTGTCTGTCTGTCTGGGTGACGGGGTGTCTGTCTGTCTGTTGTAACCTTGCATTGGACTTGTAAGATGTAATCATTTTGATTTTGCAGTAAATAATATATTACAACGCGAAACTGTAAACTGCTGTAAAATGTTTTTTTCAAAACCTTTTAATAACATTTAAATGTCGGGTTATATAAAGGTCATGAAAACGTTTTTAAAATGTTATTGAAAATATTTTGGGCAAACATTTTTGGCAAAATATTTTTTCAACCACAAAATAACATTCTGTTTAAATTGTTTTATATCAAGTTTTTCAAGAATGTTTTTGGAATGTTATTAAAACGTTTTTATACCCTTTATATAACCCGACATTTAAACGTTTTCTGTAAAATATTTTTGTTTGCTAAGCAGTAGATTATCAAACAATTTTTTTTTAAGGTTATGAAAACGTTTTATACTCTTAATATACCCTTTATACAACCCGACATTTAAACGTTTTCTGACAACCTTTTATAACCTTTTGCGAATGATGTCGAAACGTTTAGTGTTTGCTGGGTTATTTGATACCCAAAAAAAGCTCATTAACATATTGTGCATACACTATGCAGTGAAATTTGAAAGGAGAATTACAATGGCTAATGAGTTGTAATTTGAAAGCAAGTTCATTATTGATTATCTCTTCAAATGCACCTGTGTACAATTATCAATATGTTTTTCCTACCCGGAACAACAAACAACATTGACAGCATATGTCGCAAACTGTAGGAAATAGTCTATGCCTAGATCTATACATAGATATTGAATGTTTGAAGAGAATCTTTTTTGAATTACTGACGCTAAATTTCGTGCATTTCATTATGAAACCTGTTATACACAATCATATAGATAATAAAATTGTTTCGGTGCATGCAATTCAAATGAATTAGAGCGACAACTCATATTACCTGCGCGCTTCATCACATACATACATTAATGGATTCTTGTAGAGCATTGCTATTAACATCTTATTAACATAAAGTGCATCTCACCACGCAGTGGATATCAACTCCTTTTAAAAGAGGATTTCGTGATCCTAGCATCCTCTTTTTCTGACATTTTTCAGTAGATATCCACGAAAAAAGCTTATTTCCAAAATTTCAGTTGATTCCGATTTTGCGTTTGCGAGTTACGCATGATTATGTGTATTACACTGCTCCATAGACAATGTGTTGTAATTTCGTTCTGGTGCACCAGAACGAAATTCAAATTTGGCGATATTTTTGCTAAACGAATTAATCTGCAAGAAATAGTTGGTACATAAACATTATGTAGCCAGAGGTATCCAGTACGGTGGTGTAAAAATCTCAACTTTTTTGGGAAAAGTGGGGGATGAGGCTGTGGATCACGAAATGCCCTTTAAAAGTCAAAAGGAGAACAATGGATTATTATTACTTAAAAGCAAGTTCATTATTGATTCAAAATACCTTACCAAATGTATCTGTCTATAATACTTGGTATGGCATTTATAGGATGATAAAATAAAACATGTTCCAGGTGGATTGGTTCAATAGGTAAAGATTTTATTGATCAGTTAACATAACCTGGAGCAATATATTAATGAGAACTACCTGCCGATTGGCCAATAAGAAGTTGTCATTATCAATTAGCCCAATCAGCAATATTGTTAGAATAATTTCACCGCGCAAAAAATGCGGTGAATTACTTACAAAGCTCCATTCTGATTGGTGATTAAAGTGAAGATATCATGTAATTGACCAATCAGAGGCAGTGTTAGATCGGCAGGTAGTGCTCAGGGGTTAAAATATCATGTTACCGGAATAGCATTAAAAGCAGATGGCTGGGTGCTAACCGATACAAAGCAGACGATTATGTATACATTTCCCTTGCAATATGATACGATCACGCAAACATATTATCTTCACGTTTGAATTGATTTTTAGAAGTAAGAAGAAAGGATATTTCTGTATCTGTTGTGTTCTTTTTAATAAAATAAAACGTACATGTAAATAAATTAGATCTTAGGAATAGTACTTACAATTTTTATCATATTGTGCCCTATAAAGAAGTTAACACGATCAGGTCACGGATAAGCATACTATTTGGTATATTAAATAATAAGAAATAAATAGATTTTTTGAATTGAGCGCCTTTTTCCCAGATCTCGGAGGATTCAAAGCGTTGTAAGTTCGCTGATTTAGCACTGCTGTATGATGTTGATCCGATAACCTTCAGAGTTTGAGCATTCCTTGTGTCAAAGTACATGTGCAACACAAGATATATAGGTGTGAACTTGGTAGGCTTGATGAACAGCGGTAAGCTCCCAAACAGAGATGAGGGGACTGGGGCTAGTTTAGGGGCGAAAAGACACTGTTCGTTGGCAAATGGAATATTTTTATTTACTTTTGCATCAATGACCAAGCAGGATGTGCAGGGGAGGGGAGTGTAATAGCCTCGAGGTGTATGCTCCCCCACCAGCAGTTTGTGATTTAAAACAAAATCACTAAATGTGGTGATATATTTTTGAGCTCAACCAGTTGCGAAGAGATTTCAATTTAACATTGGGTGGCGGAAGTTGGTCGCCTGCATGTAGGTCATTTTACTATTTTTCTAAATAGCTACATAAAATGTATAGACTTAGAAAAAGCATACTTATGGCTTGATTCTTCTTGTCATTATTCGAACCTAGTTACAGCTCGATGAAAGTACACACGTGGCTCACTAAATGTCAAGTTTATATTATTATGTTTAAAAATTTTAATCGTTTAAAAATGCACAGAGGTGCCTACAATTACACGTAATTACAATCTTTGTAAAATGTTAATCAGAAAAGAAAATGTTTCGAGTTATTTAGTTGGGAAGGTTTTCATTTTGAATGTAAATTCCTTTAATTGACTTGTCATTATTTTTACAGCTCGAAGAAAGTACACAGCTAGTTCACATTTTTTCTTTAAATCGTGTAAAGTTGCATAAAGTGCACACAGGTTATAATCTGTGAAATATTAATCAGAGGAGAAAATATTTGAATATATTTTGAAGGATAGATTTTCATTTGAAAGTTCAAAGCATTGAATTGATTTGTGATATTTGTACCTAGATGCAGTTCCATGAAAGTACACAGCTGGTTTATTGATATTTAGTTAAGTGATTTTATGTTTTAAAAATGTAAATAAAATGCAAAAGCGCAAAAAAGTTGCATAAAATACACACATTATACCACTCTGCCCACGCCTGTTGCGCATCCATTTGTCCCGAGGCTTTTTCCACAAGTGATCGAAAAATTGGGGAGAAAGTGCGTTGACAGAGGCGTTATAAGGCAATATTTGTTTGATAATTTTTGGCAAAATTAAACCTTTTTGTATAGGATTTTTTGATTCGATCAGATTTACTTGCGGAGGAACTTATTTAATTTCCCGGTCATTAGTGTGGTTGAAATATGAAAAGTATAGAATTATTTTAAGCACGGGTTTTAATTCTCACTGCACGGATTTTCATTAGTACTGCACGAACATACCAGGAAGCACGTTAAAATAGCCGTTGTGAGAGACCTATCAACTTTCGATCTTTGTTGCACAAGAACTTTGACACAGCGACTGATAATGTTCAAAGTCTGATGGTTGCCGGATAATTATGCAGGCACTTTACTTCACACAGCACTTCAAAACCACAACACTGCTGATGAAGTCAACTGATGGTTGATGAAACGTCCATAAACGTTACTTTCGACTGGTCTTGATGTGATGAAATTCTTGATATTAATGTGCTGTATCATACATTTTCGTAAGGGACGTGACAATAATCACATTAATGGACTACTATTATCTGTTTCAGCTCCATTTACACCTCATTAACTTTCCTGGACCTTTGTATTGTATTAAATAGATGATAAAAATGTAGTTACAAAGATGCTTGTTAAATTTATCATTTTTTTTAATAAGTCAATAATCAAATTAATGGACTACTATTATCTGTTTCAGCTCCGTTGACACCTCATTAACTTACCCGGACCTTTGTATTATATTAGGCTTGGCTTTGCTGCTGTTACTTTCTGCAAGCATACTTTTCAACATCACGCAGATTACATAATGTTGGTGTTCTGATGATTAAAGGGCAGGTCTATTGCAAAAACAAGTTTATCTCTATTCGAAGAGAATAAATATTACATTACAAGTTGCCACTCGTTGCAATTTTTATGCGTATTTCTCCTGAAAAAGGAGAAATTGTGTGGGTAAACCTTGAAACGTACGTGTTCTTCCCCCGTTTGGCTGATGACGTAAGGAAATGAAGCGGACACTATATCATGCTCTCATCATACAATCACAATCACTTTGACAAGTTTGACATTAGCAACAATGAGTTGTACTATTATTTACCATAACAATGCTGCATAACAACATGCAGACTATTGTTCTCATTTGGGGAACAAAGCGTCACACAGTATTGTTACTATGCGTTTGCTTTGTAATATTTCATCCATCTGAAACTATAATTAAAAACTTCGGTCGAAGTTTTGCCACAAGTTTAAAAAAATAACGGTTAGTTCATGAAAAAGAAGAAGTGAAATTTAGCAAAACGCGACGAGGTTTATTTGCCCGTAAGAGAGCTCTATTGTTCCGCTATTGTATCCGCTATTGTATCCACTATTGTATTCTATTCATAAAAGCTACTGCAAGAATCGCGGCAATCCCTGATATTGCTGATGTCTACCGCCGGCGTTTCGCATTTATTAACAATCAAAATTATCCCATACTCTTACATTTATAGTCTTTTTCTCACCTTTTATATAATATTAAGAAATTGCAATTATGAAAACTACAAACTTTGAAAGTGAAAATATATTTACCATCAAAAATATATCATACTTAAATTCTATAGAGTCTATAGAGGCCTTGCATGTGACGTATCATCCCGTAAATATGGCGGACTACTCAAATGCATTCAACAAAAGCATGATTGCAATCTACCGTGACAGTTCGTCTCACACATAACCCTGCACTGCGATCAAATAGGTTGATGACAACATTTGATTGAATGGACTGCACTCCGCCATAACTACGGTGAAGGACACTGGCTCAAATCCTTTGTTTGGAGCCAATCGATAATTTCATGCAGGGCCTCTATAATATATCCAACCCAGAAGTGCCCATTTATTTAAATTGTTGCAATAGCGCCCAAATATCCCCACAAATATCTTATACACGATTTTATTGATTCATTTTGGGCTAAATCAAAAGTCAGAAGTAGTTAAAAGGGCAACATCCTCACCATTACTTGCTGCTTTACAAATTATCCTCGCTTGACCAAACACGCATAGTACGTTGATCGAAAAACCTAGCGTGGTTGTCTTAACAATGCAAAAGAGATGTACAGCTTACCCACTAACACTAGCTCATTTACAAAAACCTATTGAACAGTTACGTAGTCCATCGATAGTGCGGACACTCTTCACTCGCAAACCACCAAAATTCGTGCTATTTTGGCGTTGGAAAAGAAATCTCGTGAATAGAGTGCCCTCTCTACTATCTGCCTACATGTTTACGTTCTAGAAATGCCAACTAAAATCATCCAACAACTTCATTTTAAGAATTATTTCAGTATAGAAATCAATATGAACAGAAAGAGTATGGTCTACACATTCCAGGAAAATGTTTTATTTGTTTCTTCCGCCATTCTATATTTCCCTAAAATTATCACATTTTTTCTCCAAAATCCTATGTAAATGATTCTCCACGCTACGCAGAAATTATGTGCGATAAATCATACAAATTTGCCACAATTTTACATCACTTTAGACAATATTGCAATATCTTGATGATTTTTAGGCACTTTCAACGGCAACTTGAGTATATTCAGAAATCAAATATCGCGCCAAGGGGATGACACTCTTATTCACGCATTCATTTACAACGCAAACTTGTATCGAATCCCGGTGGTTTGCGACCAATGAAATGTCCGCACCCCTGGATTTATTCATCCCTGGTATGAATTATTTATTAGGTTTGTCAAGGCAATAACCACGATCCGTTTTGTAATAATATAAAAGCACTTGCAATAGAATCCCGCTGAGTTCAATGAACTGCGCCCTGAAACCGATGGAGAGGTGCCCCATAAAGAAGCCATTCCATTGACCTCTAAGTACAATAGGACAAGGCCAGCACCTATTACCTGCTTTGTAACATGTTATTTTGAAGTCGTGAAGATTAGTAATCGTCTGTGCATATGAACTGCGCATTTATGATGCAAAATATTAGTTCTATATAATATAAAATTACAAATACTGGTATTATGATACACGGTATAGGTGATATATAAAACGACTAATAAAATCATGTCATCATGGCGTCATGTCAAAGGTTCATTATATCCCGTATGTTTGTCTAAATTCATATATATATTTGAAAAAAAATTCTACACCCATTTAATATGTACTCAGGCGGAACCTTGCCTTTTTAATTTTCATTTCTTTTTATGTAACAAATTCAGGTTTTTCCATTACGCGGGGCCACCGGGCAATACAAATTTAATGCTAACATTGAATGAACGCAGAATCAAGAATGGGCGTTTCTAGTACATACAGCGTCTGACTCTACCTGAGGACCTAGCCTAAGTCCCATGGGCTCCAAGAGTGGCTCTCCATACACACATGAACAAATACAATGACGGGTCGCCATTGCACTCCATACACAAATGATCAAATACAATGGAGAGTCCGACTGCCATGCAAATGAGCCAAGTGCCCTCTCAAGGGTCTGCTCTGTGATATCACACTGATCATACTGATCTTTATGTTATTACAGCGAGGCTCACATACAATGTTCAACACAAAGTGAACGATGTTATAACTTGGAGGGCTAACAAACCAACACCGCCAAATTCGACTGACGTGTGAACAACGTGGGATGCTATGAGGAAATTGAATACTCGTTGTCTGATCATGCATGTGTGTTATGGTTCGGATAGCGGTTACTTAGCAACTCTCGTTCCGCCTTGGGTTTATTGAATACACTCTATATAAAGTCATCAATATGTCGTTTCCAGTCCTTGGCTGAACTATTGGGTTCAGCTATTAATTTTTTAATAATTCTGTTAACCCCATAGCATTAAAAACTAGTATTTTGATAAATAAAATAGCTGGATGCGGTATGCAGCTGATTGGGGTGGTTACGGGTCGTTAAAACCACTAACCGCGAAATATGGATATCCAACTAGTTTGCCCCGCAGGGTTACAAAGAACCGCTAACCGCGAAATATGGATATCCAACTAGTTTGCCCTCGGAGCTTCAAAAACCACTCACCCCGAAATATGGATATCCAACTAGTTTGCCCCGCAGGGCTACAAAGCACCATTAACCGCGAAATATGGATATCCAACTAGTTCACCTCGCATGGCTACAAAGAACCACTTAGCGCGCAATATTTTTTTACCTCAAAAAAGAATTAATATCTACCAAAAACGTTTCAAAACGTAAAAGCGGCCAAAGTTTAAAAAATCTTTCCTGTGTGGCTTTTCATCCTTTTTTAAACTTGGTCCCATTTATGAAAGTTTCTAAAGACCCATACGAAGTCATCTATAGGCTACTTAGTACTTGTTGGTTTTCTTAGTTGTCAGTGTTTATTTTGTAGAGCAAATGAATTAATGTTCGTGCGTAATTGAAGTTTTTTTCCGTATAGACGTTATAATGTATTTTGTAGCAAATACTCACTTTGTTTAATTCTTCATCGTCATGTGCGATTCTGCGCCTTATGTACAGATGTAGGGCCTATATGTAGCAGGTTGACACACAGTCAATTTGCTAAGTATATATAATACTCTACTACTCTTTATGATCACGCAATATAATAAAACATAAACCTTGAAATGTTTTTGATAATGGTTGCATGTAAAAATTAGGACTCATTCTTCATATTATTACTACTTTACTAAATGGGACCAAGTTTAAAAAAGGGTGAAAAGCCACACAGGAAAGATTTTTTAAACTTTGGCCGCTTTTTACGTTTTGAAACGTTTTTTGGTAGATAACTATAGCATATAGAGCAGGCACAGTCATTTCATGACGTCAATTTCTTCTAGGCCAAATATGTCTCGTTCGAAGGAACTCATCGCATAATATCAATTTTAAACGTCTTATTTTCTCAAGAAAAGAGTCATTTTCATTGTCCTCATAATATTACCTTGCCAATGATATGATGTTGTCCGAGCAATATACCTGACCTTTAAATTTCGCTTATTCGGGGTTGCTGGAAACGGCTATTTTTTAAATAATACACTCTTTCCTTGTGACTAAAATAAATCTTTCATTTAATTAAACTTGTCAAAACCTTCATAAAAGTACAAAAATATCTTCTTTTATACGTGACTGAACTAAATCTTTTCAAGCCACAATAAAAGTACAAAAATACCTTCCAGTATACCGTCAGCAGACAATTAATTTGTATGTGAAGACCTTAGCGCAAGAAGACCGTAAGTCCACTTGGCCCCTCAACATGTATACACTAAAGTTGCGTATAGTTTCGTATAGTTTGGAATGTTTTATTCATGTCCAGGGGCCAAAACAAATATTTCACAACCTTTCATGATGTTTTCACCCTGGAACATGTATTAAACATTATAAAACCCTAAGAAACTATACGTAACTTTAGTGTATAAATGTTGAGGGGCCAAGTGGACTTACGGTATCCTTGTGCTCAGGTCTTCCTGTGTTTATAAATATATCTAGTGTACAAGTAACAAAATGAATTTTGTAACACCACATAGTACATATTTTTAATTCCATTAGCGCTTCGTTTCTAATATCAGTAGTAATACATTTACAAATTAACAATCCAATCATGCTAATGGAATATTTATCATTATTGTTGAAGCACACTTGCGGAAGTGTCTAATGCAGATGTACTAATGCAAAATCATTTATAGAACACACATGATTTTACACACAAATATTTTATGAATAGGACACGGTGGCTCAGTGGTTACGGCCTTGGACTCATAATCTGAGAGCTTGCTCGACGTGCGTTGGTTCGAGTCCCCGTCCTTGAGCAAAGCGCTTTGCCTCGCTTGCCTCACCCCACCCAGGTGTAATGGGAAGATGTTAGGGGTAGTCACAGTCGTTGTACTGATGAACCCTGCGCCAATTGTAGGCTGCAAACGTGGTTCCGACATATTCTAATAACGGCGGAATAAATGTAAAGCGCTTTGAGGCTGTTTACGGCATAAAGCGCTATATAAATATCTACATTTATTTTTTATTTATTTTTATTTTTTGTATATTGAGGTCGTCAGGTCAAACAAATATTGGGAAAGAATCCCATGTTAGAGATATTTGGGGGAGATTCAATTAAAAATGTCAATACATTACATGAAAAAATCAACACGATAAAGGTGAACTGTATCATGCGAACTTGTGGCATTACACTGCATAAACACATTTCGCCAAGGGTCTATCTTGTTCATAAAAATTAACATATTCGTCGATGCTATTTTTTGCCACCGTGAGCTGAGAACAATAGAGGTTGCAAACTGTATGATACAGTATATGTTCTTCAATGTTGTCGACCAAAATTAATATTACTATTTATTTGTTTGTTTGGTTTAACACTGTATTTTAATAAGAATCGTGAGATGTTATCATTTTGATGTCACTGAAAATAATAAAGAGGAGTTGTAAACTTGTTGTGTCATCACTTAAATTGACATATTAGTCGAACGTGTACACGATGTACATAACACAGTACGTACACGGGGTGCGGGCAGTCGTGACATATCAAAATAACCGACACGACTCACGTTCGAATGAGTGGCTTTAATTTAATGTGCAGTAAACCGTGCAGTGGATATTAAAGGCTCTACTCAAAAGGAGAAGAACAACGGACAGTGTTAAAGAAAATTCTCGATAACCGTTGCAAATACACATATCAAAAATTAGCAGCAAATGTTGCACAATTAAGAGCTTACTTAAAAGTAGCAATTTATCGTTATCTAAAACAAATTTGTGTTTAATTTTTATATTATTTGTTTGTCTGGTTTGATATTTTATGGAAACATGACTCATAAAATGTAATTGTTTTGATGCTGTTTAAAAGTTTAAACAATGTTGATTAACGGTCAAACTGAACATTAACACCCGGTTGCTTAAATTATTGTTTAAGAATCTTAAACAAGTTGTTTAACTATTTTTGCACAACTGGCTGTTCTGTGTACCCATTAATCAGAGTTGTTTAAACTTTTAAACAGCGTCTTAACAGTGTAAATATAATTGAATGCTTAAAGAGAATCTTTGAATTATTGACGTTAATTTAACAGGGCATTTCATTATGGAACCCATTATGCACAAAATATAAGAAAGATGTTTCGGTATGACACAAATGTATTAGAGCGGCAACTCATATTGCTTGCGCGCTTCATCACATACTTGCATTACCGGTTTCGTGTACATCCTGTATTGTTATAATTAAAACAGCTTATTAATATCATGTGCATCTCACCGTGCAATGGATATTAACTGCAGTCAACAGGATGATAACAATAGATCATTATCACTTGAAAGCAAGTACATTATTGATTATTTTCCAAAAGCATTTGTCTATAATAAACGGTGCAATATAACGAATAAAACATTAGCATTATTCCCTGAATTCATCAAAATATCGCTTATGGATAACAAAGGATATATATTCACGATTTTTCTAAGAAAGGAACCACGGGCGTTCTACGGAATCATCAACGGACGCAAAGAGCCGGAAATAATTAGTCATGTTTAGATCGTTAATTATTAATAATTCTGCATTATCGCTCCTGCTTCATACACTTTAGCAAGTCAAGTGTGCTTTTAGCAAACCAATATTATATCGTTTGTTTGTTTGTTTGTTTAAACGATCGCTCCGTGTGGAGACACGCTAGGGTCCTGATGGCACCAGCCTATAAAAGCATGCTGGCCTGTATGGAAAGAGAAGTGAGAAACAGATTTGAAGACAAAGAACAAGGAAAAGAAGGCCACTCCCAACAATCAAGTTAACAATTGTACTGTCAGCCTTTGGGTCAAGAAAAAGGAAATGCTTAATCCAATCTCAACTGCCACTGAGGCTTTCGTGGTGTAGATTATTCATTCAGTAGTTCAAAACATTATTTTGTAAATTAAATCTAATACTGGAACTAAAATTTGCAACTCACTACGTTGAAGTCTGATGTTTTTGGACGCAACGTAATTAGTGGAACTAAAATTTGCGTTAGATTTCATTTGTATTAGATTTCATTTACAAAAAAAAAAAGCAATAGTACGTATATTGTCCAATAGTCCATTATAATAATTGGTATTGGATGTTATGAGTACAATGGAATGAATTTTTTCATAAGATGAAAATATGGACTGTTCTATTTAAGGAGGCTTTTCTTGACGAATCAAGGTGGTCACCGCTACCGGTATATGCTCGGGTTTATCAGCGTTGCCATGGTAGCCGCGCGTGAGTGCAATGGAAAGTTGACAATTGCACTCGCGCGGAGTGCAATAATTTTTTGTCAGCTGAAGCTATAGCAAAAAAAATGGCCAATCAAATGGAAAGAATCTTGGTATGAGTTATATAAACGAGATCAATTTGCATGTAGTGCAATTAATCGTTGGGCGCTGGTAGTGGCGCTAGGTGTCAATCGAAATTAAATCAAAATTTTGCGATATGCAATTGCTATATGTATTAACTAAACTAGCCTCAACTTTATAAGTGGATATGCTAATGCATAATGATCAATACAATGATAACGTTTTTGTTTAATTTTGATTATTTCATGTTTTTATGTCCATTGAGTGCTCAAGTCCTTGGCTCTATTTAATTCTATTTAATTACAAAGTTATTATATAGGGATATTGGGAGAAATAATGTCAAAATCCTGAATATCGACTTCTTAGTGCCATAGTGAGTAGTGGGTAAGTGAAATAGCTGCCATGTGTAGTTACCATGTGTTAGATGACTACAATATACTGTGTGTAAATTGCAAAATGTTCTCAAGGCAGCTATTGCACTTCTGGCACTAAACAGTCGATATTTGAAGACAACTCGTAACTAACTGCGAAAATCTCACAGTCAATTGTGATTTTCTTAAGCAGTTAGGAATTATTCAACAGAGGGAATAAAGTGAATTTGATTTGTTTTAGGTTTTCTTCAACGTGCTGGTTAATAAATTAATGTAAATAACCACAATCAAAGTGATTCTCTGCATTTCCGTTAACATATTAGGTATAAAGGTTAAACTAGTCATGCTACTAAACATTCAACAATTTATGCATCAGTAATTGCCCACAAATTTAATTAGCTTCCGATAATTCGGCTTCGACATACAGGAAATTTTAAAGAGCCATGCAGGCCATCTTAAATTGACTTAATTGAAAAATTCCGCGTGGCAAAATAGAAAGATGGAAACGGCTTTGAAACGGATTCGGTGTATTACAATATTGAACTGTGACGGAGTAACATTGCGAGTATGCATACATGATTTGATTGTTTCGTTGAGCTAAGCTTATCATTGATCAAACAGGTATTGTTTCTTCTTGTTTGATGTCAAAAAGTTTACCTCAGTTCCTATAATCACGATCGAAACTCCGTTCAACATTCAAAAGTTATATAGACAATATAAGTGTGCTTTTTCATTTGATGACATAAAATTTGACAAATATTGTAAGGAACATTTGAGGTTTTGACTTTTAAAACCTACATTTTGGTCAAAAAATGTGCTTGGATAGGCACTTTTCAACCGATTTTCCACATTCGCCTTGCTATAACATTGAATTGACTTATCTGTTGACCTAGTGACGAAAAGCGTTTTTAGGGGGAAGTGTTAGCTTTCGTTTATAAAAAAAAATCTGATTGGATGAAGGGAACACTTGAGGTTTCGACAAAAACCAATCAAAGAGGTCCATTTTCAGCTAGAAACTCCACAGCTCTTACATTGCTATGCACTCAACCATGTAGTGTAATCAAAGAGTCTGTGCGGAAACAATCACTGCTTGCTTGAGAGCCCTTGGACGGAAATGTGTATCGAGGTGGAAAATGTGCGCATGATGGTTAATAAAAGAATCGTTTTTGTATAGAAACCTTTCCATATGGTGCAAAAGCCCTTGCATCCACAAAAGGTGCAATATAAAAGATTTATAAGATAAATAGGAAGGCTTGAAAATTGTACCAAACCTATTCTTTTAATTTCTATATATCAACACTTTATCTAAAGCTAAATTTAATCAAATCGAACAAGTTATTTTTGCACAATTAAAAAAATAGTTTTTCTCAAAAATCAACCACTACGCAATATATTATAAATGACATATCAGTCCTTAATCGCAGATGGGCGCTATCTTGGCTATTTTAGATCGCCTATCAATTCTTAATCGCAGAAAGAACACAAATGTTACCTTTATCAGGGATAGATATAAGAATGAATTATCTGCTAAAAATGTATGCTTCTGTAGAATTCCAATTAGTCCGGAGTTAGCGAACTGGAAAACTGAAAGCGAGGCAAAGATGTAAATTGCATACAACTAATTATACAACGTTAATTTGTCAAGTAACTATAAGTAACTGTAACTATTTCTAGCTGAGACTTGGTACATATGTTATACAAGCACAATAGTATATTGTCTTGACAGTATTTTGCTAATTTTAAAGGCAGCGATGTGGTCAATAACGAAAAAAGGAGTAAAACCTAAAATGTAAAACGATAAAACTAAGCATATACGAAATAATACACTCTATGTGACTAAGGGAGCACAGTAACCTAGCGGAACGGGCACTGAATCATAATCGGAAGGTTGCGGGTTCGAGCCCCGGCGACGCCATCGTGTTGTGCCCTTGAGTAAGGCACTTTATCTCGACTACTCCTCTCCACCCAGGTGTTTAAATGGGTACCGGCATTTTTAAATGCTGGGAAGGTAACAGACTCGCTGTAGAGGAGGTGTAGCGATCACCCTATAGCAACATTACATGGAGGAGTCTGGCTCAATCGCCAATGAAAGAGAGATGGGCACTCCGATCACTGTTTATACAGAATCGTCTCCTTCACCTTTACCTTACTATGTGACTAAAAAAAATCTTTCGTCAAAAGTCTCAATAAAGTACAGAAATATCTCCGAATATACAGTCGGCAGACGATATTGGACACACTAGAGCATAATTAATTTGTGCGTATTTATAAACTATAAATTTTGTATGCCCTATCTAAATGAATTTCGAAAAACCAATAGTTCGAATGCCATTAGATGCAGATAAAAACGAATAGAGAAATCCCACTCCCCAAATTACAATTTGGTCCAAAAAAAAACTTTACCCAATTTCAAAGGTTAATTCCTCACGGTTGAAATATCTGTCACAAATTGTTGTTGCATATTTTAAAAAGAATATCTTTTTAAAGATATTAGTGAAAAAATGACTGAAAATATGTAAATTACAACATGTGCCCAGCAAACACAAAAACGTTTTAAAAACGTTTTAAAAAAGTTATATTTTGGCTTTGGTTTAGGTAAAAACGTTTTAATAACATTAAAATGTCGGGTTATATAAAGGTCATGATAACGTTTTAAAACCTTTTGTATGAAAACACACTACAACAATATTTTTAAATGTTTTCAAAAAATGTTATTGTAAACTATTTTTGCAAACATTTTTGCCAAATATTGTGTCAATACTTAAATAACATTATGTTAAAATATTTGAACCCAACAAACACAGAAATGTTCTTAAAATGTTTTTTCAAAACCTTTTAATAACATTTAAATGTCGGGTTATATAAAGGTCATGAAAACGTTTTTAAAACGTTATTGAAAATATTTTGTGCAAACTTTTCTCGCAAAATATTTTTTCAACCCCAAAATAACATTCTGTTTAGAATGTTTTGTATCAAGTTTTCAAGAATGTTTTTGGAATGTTATTAAAACGTTTTTATACCCTTTATATAACCCGACATTTAAACGTTTTTTGTAAAACATTTATGTTTGCTGAGCAGTAGATTATCAACAAATGTTTTAAGGTTATGAAAACGTTTTATACTCTTAATATACCCTTTATATAACCCGACATTTAAACGTTTTCTGACAAACTTTTATAATCTTATGCGAATGATGTCGAAAACGTTTTGTGTTTGCTGGGTGGTGCCAGTTTTAAGTCAAAAGGTAAACTTCAAGTTTGTCCGCACGAAAGCCAATGTGGCGTGTCATCAGTATATAGTGTAATTTCAAATTTTGCGTGGATCAAAATTCCACAAACTCATCTTGTAAGAATCAAAAGTATCAACTTGCGTTTGGAATAGGATGAATCTAGGAGAATCAATTCTGATTCTCGCAAACAATATTTGGAGAGTCGTTACAAGAATCCATTCTCACCTCTCGCCAAACGTTAAGCCTTGTGTCATTATTGAAAGAACCAAACAGTAGACGTATATTGTTTTATTTATATCTTCTTTTCTTTCAAACTATTTTATGGTGTTGTATAAAATTGGTGACGGGAATGTGTGATTAAGGGATCTGGAATGAGCGTTTTGAGCGTTTCGACAGTATTTTTTGTGGGACATTGTAATGTCCTACAATAAATAATTTCCAAACGTTCATTTTACTGTGAATGCAGTTCAATGTAAGTGCAGAATTCACTAATATCCGTTAATCGTGCTTTCATTATTATATGCCTGTAAAACATGCTTTGGGGGTAAGTATTTTAAAAATAAACTGCGTTTCGTTTTAGCTGTGTTTTAATTTTTTGGCTGTATACTTCTATCACGGCTACCTCAATTCTACGCATTGGTACGTCTCTAAAAATTCCGATGTAAATGTTGGGTTGCACTGTACTTCTATCACGGCTACCTACAATTCTACGCATTTTACGCCTCCAAAATTCCGATGTAAGTGTTGGGACGCAGCAGCCAATACGCTTACGTGTGGGAAACCTAATTGTGGTCCTTTTACTCTAAACTGGCGCCACAATTGTAATTTAAATTCTTTTTCATTACATTTTAAACCACATAATACTCATAGAAAGATGGTTATTAAGAATTGCAATATAAGTTTGAAACGGGCATTCGAACTATGAGATGCCAACCTTTGAAAATGGGTTACGTTGTTTTTGGACCAAATTGTAATATGTGGAGTGGGCATTTTATATTGGTTTTATCTGCAACTATATAATGGCATTCGTATTATTGGTCTTTCAAAGTTCATTAAGGTAGAACCACTCTTCCCTTTTGGGGAGAAAAATAAAATTAATAGTAATATTAAATAACGATATATAAGTACAATTCTTAATCACTTATGAAAGTTCCTGCAATCTTATTGGTTCTTAGCCGTGTAATATGTGACGATTTCACACCTTTTAGGTCGTTCGTGTCGACGCGTTACTCGTACGCGCTATTCGAACCAATCGGAGGTGCATAGCAACAACGGGACTTATCGATTTTAAGCCATAGGTAATTCCTTGTAAAACTTGGATTTAATTTGATTAAAATATGGTATACTTATGATTAATATATTTATTTGTTAAAGAAAGAGAATAAATGTATGTTTTTAGACGCTGTTGTGCATCTATCGTCTCATAACACGCGACATCATTATTATTGGTGTAAATCAAACTCGACTTCGCCTCGTGATTTTACTTTAAATAATGATGTCGCCCGTTTTATATGAGACGATAGACATGATAGATAATAATAATAATAATAATAGTAACAACGAATCAAACTACTCTTGCTAATGGACTACCAACAATGTTATTATCAGGAATACTTGCGTGGTTTAACACGTTAAGAAGATGCAGTTGAATTTTTTAATTCTTAAAAACATCTATTAGTTAAAAAACACTCTCGGCCTGAAAGTTATATTTTTCATCGTGTTCTTTAAAACATGACATACTATTTTATGCATGCAAATTGCATTAAATATTAATTTGTCATACCCTACTACTTTCAACCACGTTATCCATTATATCTATATCTATAGGTTAACATGCTTTGAAACCTACTTTGCCGACATGTGGTCGTTTATTAAGAATGTGCCGCCATTACTTACTGCTAGCACATTACGACGTCATTTGTAGATTACAAAATGTTGGTGTTCAGCTTAAATTACATTTGGCTTAATCTGGGCTGCTGAAAGTGGTTATTTACTTTATTCACCGCTCGACGCAATGTGCTTCTATCTAAACAAGGAAGAAAGATAATGACGATGATGATGAAATGGATAAAAAAAGAAAACGGACAAGAAGAATGAGGGAGGACATAGATGGCATATAATGATGTTAAGGGATTCTTATTTATACAGGGTGTCCCTGAAAGAAGTGTATCGTTGGAAACATTAATATTTGGGCATTTTCAAATATAACTAAAGAGTTGACGTGGTCAAGGAATAAAACAGTTGTCACATAATGTTTGAATTTTGACGATTTTGACGAAAACACCTCATTTTCAGCCCGTTCCATAGAGTCGATTACCAATCAATGACAATCGTGAGCAGTGATTGACACTCCTAATATAGATTATTGATTGATATTGATTGATATTGATTGATATTTGAATCCCTGGAACGGTTTGAAAAACTAATATATTTCGAGAACGAAGTGGTCAGTTGTCTAAATTCGAAAGGATCTTATAGCTTAATTATTCCTGAACCACATCAGTAGTAATTTTTGATTCGGGCAGTAAATTGCCCCCAAAATTAAAACCGTATTATAACATATTCATACAAAATAGATTAGCATTTCTTTGCCATAAAATGTTAGCTTTTTCTGTCAGATATATCCCCTTTCATTTTTGAGCCGAACAACTATAAGGCAAAGCAAAGAAAATGGGAATTTACTACCAGCGCCGATGTCGCCAATGCGTATCACTCCTTCGGTCGTGTACGGTACGATTCTTTGTTGTGTGGGTCACCGTCACGCACGCCATGTACGTACTGTTGATGGTGAACATCGTGTATGCGTTGGACTAATAATTCCATCGTAATAATAAAACGACGGTTCCTGCGTTTTCAAAATCTCGGATTTTGACAAAACTACAGCACCCAGAGTGTTGATTTTTGCAGGGTATGTTGGTTTAATAAAGTATAATATAATCGTGTAGAAAAAAGGAATTGTGAAAGATATTGATGGCGTCCTCCTCAGCAAATATTATAATATGGCTTTAAGCCTTCCAACGATAGTTCTTTCAGGGACACCCTGTATTAGCTTTGCGAGTGGTAAATAAATCCACACAGAGTCTTGATTTTTGCAGGGTATGTTGGTTTAATAAAGTACAATATAATCGTGTAAAAAAAAAGGAATTTTGAAAATATTGAGGGCGTCCTCCTCAGCAAATGTTATAATATGGCTTTAAGCCTTCCAACGATACTTCTTATATGATGTCAGACAGAAAATGTGACGAATACGAAGTCAAGAAGTAGATGGCGATGAAGAAGGTGAAGAAAAAAGAATACAAAAAAGAAAGACGTACAATAAAATGGGGTGTTGAAATGCGAAACAGGAACACAATAACACGATTGTGGTGATAATATCAATTAATAACTTCCTCACGTTGTATTTCATATTATAGAATTTCTATTTAATATATTATACCATAATGCATTAGAAGGCTCAATACTGTACTGATGTTGGAAAAAGAAATTGTGTGTACCCCTGAGCTAAAATTTCAATATATATTTGGAAGGGTTTTTTCTAAGCTCAGAAAATTGTGATATTGAAATTCAATTTTAATTTCACGGAGATTTAAACACATCAATGCATGTTAAAGCTTGTTGGAAATTGGATTTGTCATAATTATAAGTGGTTCGTGATCCTTGTTTCAGCCTCGGCGCAGCCACGGAACTGGAGCAGAAATTTAATCTACTGCTATAAATGAAATCAGAGATTTATGGAGCATTTCTCTTTATTCCCCTCCCTATTTTTTTTTTTCATATATATTTTACAGCTAATTATAACCGGAAATAATGTTGACCAATTACATGCGCGTATATGGGGTAAATGCAGGGGCAGCAAAATGGAGGGGCGGCAGAGGAAAGAGAAAAGGGCGGATAATATTTTTTTAATGTAAAAAAATACTGAAACAAATGGAATTATACATAACATTTTTAGTTTGTAGGTTACAAGCGCCAATTATCTTCATTAATTATTATTTAAATTGAAAAAAATTGTCAATTATACATGTATGCGGCCCAAGGATTTGCTAATCGTCAGAATTTAATAGAGGAAATTGCACTTACACAGTTCTTATTACGTCACAGAATTGGCATCTACTTTTTCTCACTCTTGTATCATAGAGATTCGCACCTTTTACAGATGTCACAAATAGAGAAGGTAGTTGGTGACACCCTTGGCTGATTATACTTTCTAGTTACGTTCAAGAGTACTATGGAAAACGATAGTTCGGCTTGCTAAGAATTTAGCTTACAAACATTTTAAAGGTTGGTTTTTCTTTCTTTCTTTCTTTCTTTCTTTCTTTCTTTCTTTCTTTCTTTCTTTCTTTCTTTCTTTCTTTCTTTCTTTCTTTCTTTCTTTTTCTTTCTTTTTTCTTTCTTTTTCTTTTTTCTTTTTTTTTCTTTCTTTCTTTTTTTCTTTTTTTTCTTTCTTTCTTTCTTTCTTTCTTTCTTTCTTTCTTTCTTTCCTTCGTTTTTCTTTCTTTCTTTCCTTCGTTTTTTTTCTTACTTTTTTTGTTAAATTTTCACTTATAATTTTTGTAGGAAATATATATTACAATTTTATTTACATTCATTCTTTGCTGTTTGTAATTGTGTTTACCCTTGCCTGAGATCGGTATGGATCTCAGTTGATCTTGGGGTTATATGTTCTTCTTTTGCATATTTTGCATGCGGTTATGTTTTTAATAAATTTAGTTCACTATCACATCTCCATGACAATATAGCGCGTTTTTCACTAAAGAAGGAACCACGCTCATCTAATAGATCATCTAATTTATCTGTAACGGAATGAAAAGAAGTGCTCTGAAGTGGATTAATATCAGATAATATAAGGTAAAACGAAAGCTTTTTTGTATTTTTTTTTCATAAAGAAGGAACCAAACTCTATAAGCCTTAATCTGTAGTGCAACAAAATATCATAGACAAATTTATATTTAATTTTGTAGCTACCTAGGTCATAAAATGTGCTCTGAGCTGGACTTAATTTCAGATGATATAAAGCCAAATATATTTTTTTATACTTGTAGATTTCCTCTTAATAATTGTAATACGATCCTCACAAATTTTTTTAAGAACCCGTGACGGGGATTCTATACTAACGTGTTATTGTCCCCCAGAGGATGATTTAAGGAAGCCCCATCATGCACTGCAAACGTGTTATCACTAGAGTTTCAACTGCCACTTTACTTTTCAAATCCCATTGAATTCTGTGCAAAAGATGTTGTTTAAGAATTGTGCGTGTGTCATTATTACTTGGTCGATTTCAGAACAAAAGTGATGTATGCATAAAGGATAATTCACACCTTCTGTAGGTAACATAAAATGTGAAATCGACTAGCATTTTGAATGCGTTTTTATTGTAAATATATCAGTCCAAATTCCAATTTAACCACGCCCGTCAATGCAATGTGCGAGCAGTGGTGTCATGTTCACTCACACAGCTGTGCTAACCGCAAGTCAACACAGTGGCGTGGTGGGAAGTGCTTAAATCATCCTCTGATTGTCCCCAGAGACATTGACCCGTTTTACACAAAATCAACCAGAGTCGCACTCTCAAATACATTTCATTTTAGGCTATTTATGTATTTCTCTGGGTCCAGTAACGTTCACGGTTGGAATTTAAAGTTGTGTTATTACTATAAAACAAAATTAAAGCTAAGGAACTAAAAGAAATAAAATGATATTTCAGTTAAGTTAGCTCAATCAGTCAAGCAGTCGAGTTAGCTCAATCGATAAAGCGTTCGACTATGGTGCGAGAGGGTTCGAACCCTGGCGGTGCTTAGTACGCTCTCGTGGTAAAAATTGAGTTAGCTTGAAATTCCCCTGGACAAGGAACTTACTGGTAACTTGTCTCGTTGTACGAAACTCGGGGAGCTGATCCTGGTTGCGAAGGTTATTTGTAGGTGTGCGCTCTTGAAGCAGCAAAGTCCCTGAATTGTTGTTTAATGGTTTATGGAATGATGTGGGGCCGTAGTGGTCAGCGACAACCTGTAAAGTGTGCTGAGGCTTGTGGATCAACATCTGGGCGTTGTACCTGTGTGTACTATAAATCACTGCGCTTTTTTATTTATTTATTTATTTATTATAACGGCCCCGGTCGGAAATGACATCTGCGGAAGTGATCTTACCCAAAGTAAGGACAGAAAATGACTCTTCTCTGTTGTAAAAAATGGAAATAAGTATATTCAATGGAAATCATTTTTAAAAATATAAAGAAATATACAATATATTAATATTGAAATACAATATTGTGTCCAAGAAGAGAAGAATATTAATATTCAAAAACGATTTAAAAACAAACAAAAATAGTTTGTTTCGTATTGCTTTAAAGTACTCTCCCGTGCTTAGTAATATGCATTGCACTTAGCATATCTGAGTAATGAAGAAGTTTTTAGTTCAAATTTTAGATTTACTTCGACAAACTTTAGTAAATCAATAATCTCATGTATCCAAATTATTTACGTGACCTCCGTCCTAGGGATATAAGGGGAACGTAAGGGGAAATGTGCATGCTATAAATAACGCAGGGCTCCTGCAAAAGGAAGTTACTAACTTAAAAGACGCCGACCTGGAGTAAGATTAGCTATCATGAGTAATATTATATAGACGATATTATTGTCAACAATACTGATCTAATTTCTTTGGCAATATTATTGTATGCTGGACTAGGCCAAGTAATACAAGTACGTACAAGTTTGACATTACATTTTTGTGTAACTTCTTCCCTTTTTTAGGAATCCTTTTACACAGAGTAAAAGGGTTTTTCCCTATTATTCCCATGTCAGCAAGAAAGATAGAAAGAAAAACTAGAACAAAAACCAAAACCAAAAGAGGGAACCTCCAGTAGGCCTACATTGAAACATTACATTATTGTATTGTCTTTATTGACCTTTGTACATTAATTCATACATAAATTGTAATAATAGTATGGGGTGGATTAAAAGAGCTTTTCATTTGTCAAAACCAATATGAAGAAACAGTTTTTCTAGCTGACAGTTTCGTCAGTGAACCAACGACTTTATCAAAGCTTTATGTTTTTTGTGATTGTGAGGATCCAACAGCTGATGACTGGCGGGAAGTTATGTCACTTCCGGTAGCGATGTTAGTCTTGCTAGCAGTCTCCAAAAGTAGATCATACACGGTACTTAGGTTGTAGATCCCCTCGTCTCTGTTCATTACTCCTCGCCCCTCTTCCTGATCTTAATCGACTGCTAGCAAGACTAACATCGCTACCGGAGGTGACCTAACTTCCCGCTAGTCATCAGCTGTTGGATCATCACAATCACAACAACATCAAGCTTTGATAAAGTCGGTGGTGAGAAGCTCTTTTAATTCGTTAATTCGCAAACCTGATGAATTTGTTCAAAAACAAACAAACAAACAAAACAAACAACAACAACAAAAAAAACATAGGAAGGGCACGGTACCATGCAGATCTTTTCTCCCGCAGTGTTACCATTAAAACAGCCGATCTACATTGAATGTAAATAAACACATGATCATATCGAGGGCTTAGAGCCAGAACTAGCTATGTTCACAATTACATGTTACTCATTTTGGCAACAAATGGATGATTAATTCTGCCCTCCATAATAAATGCAAGTGACTAATATTGTCGGTTTATGTCCACTAGTCATAAGGTCCGCTAACTAGACCTAATTAAGATTAATCAGCTGGTCCCAAGGTTTGCAAGTCCGATATCTTCCTGTACCTGGCTTCCACCGGAAATGACATCAGCGGATGTGAACTTACCTGAAATAGTGACAGAATGTGACCTCGATTGAAAAAAGGAAGTAATTATTGGAAATTGTTTCACAATGCAACCCCCCTAAAAACAGTTTTATTGAAATGCAATATAGCGCAAACCAATTTACAGATATTGTTAATACGTTGGATAAAAAAACCAAGACATGTTTGATTAGTATTGCTTTAAAGGTACCCCAGTATTAATAAGTATTGCACTTTATGAACGAAACAAATAATGAGAAAGTTTGAAGTGTACAAACTGAATGTATCTAGCTACGAACAACCACAAATAGCCTTGCTTTAGTTGTTCGTTGTAGCTCTTCATCTGATGTGAAAAAGGATACATCTGCAGACTTTGTTAGTATAACCCCCCCGAGAACTGTTTTTAAAATACTGTATTCAAAGCATAAACTCGACCTCCGTTTCGGGTATATAAGGGGAAAGTTAGGGGAAGTGTACATGTTATAAATAACATCCGGCTACATCAACAGGAAGTTACTAACTTAAAAGAAACCGACACGGAGTAAATATTAACTGAATAGACCAGTATTGTCAACAATCATGACAATACTGGTCGAAATTGCTTGGTAATATTATCACATGCTGGGCCAGGCAAAATACTACATGTATTTGTACCATTCGTATTTCTTGTATCTTCTTTCCTATATAGGCATGCTTTCACACACGGTAAAATAATATTTTTCTGAAATGGAATCGATATACAATTTTGAATGTGGTATTATAGTACAAGTATTTTTCGTCTTTATCATCTATGAACGAAGAAAAAAAGAAAGAAAAGAAATGTAACAAAAACCAACAATATCCAGTTGGCCTACATTTAACTATGACGGCGTATTCTTTTTCTTTATTGACGGACATTTTAACATTAATATTGGTCTGATACACTTTGCACCGTGTTGTACATGCATACATGAAATTGTAGTAGAGAAGAATCGCACAAACTGCATGTAAGTTGAATGAGCATCAATCCAATATCCTGTCGATTTCACATGACGTCCTTTGAAGAAATATTCTTTATTGAAATAAGTAGGATTATGTTAATAAGGGGCTTTGCAATAAGTATGCGCCCGGGGGTAACATTTCCAAACGGCTAGCCTAAATCGCTTGTCCCCCTCTAGGCCCGCCAAAAATCGCTATTACAACAAGTTGCAATAGATCGAGTGACAAACTGTAATGATCTGTGACATCATCACCCAATTTACATCTCACCGTGATTTTAGAGTGTTTTTACTATGCAAATAACCACTTTCCTTGCTCCACAGTGTATCAGGAACTAACCCTTTGTTATGCTTAATAGCCGTCCCAATTTTACGTGTTAAAGGCCACACTCTCCATACCTCAGTAAACACCAAAAGAGAAGCTAGCTGCTGTTTTATTTTTTGACACGGAATTTCTAGTGCACTTGTGTATAATATTTGTTTGCCAAATATGGGCATTATTAGTGGTATATTATTTTATGAATATTGCGTGGTACATGAAGACAAAATACCCGGATGGTGTCCAAATTTGGCTCGAATATACCTTATGGTCGATACTATCATGTGAGTTTGATATTTTTTGTTGAATAAACTGTAGTATGAATGGTATCACGCCGGTATCCACAGCTTTGATACGAAAAAAATAAATGCTTTGTTGAAATTACAGTTTCAACAATTTTGTTTTTGCATGCAATATGAAGATATCAGATAACATATTCAAAGCAATATTAATTATGATATTTTGGCCTAAATACATTTGTTTAGCAAGACGGCTTTTGACAGGAGTGGAGACGTGCAGTTGACCTATATCCTTGAGTGTGTGATCATTACGTTGTCAATATTATTCACCACACACGGGTGAATGGGAGACGTCCTCCATCTTTTCTAATGCTCGACCCCTCTCGGTTTCCAAAAATTCTTTGCATATGCCAAATTTTGGGGATCCCAATTTACAAACCTTAAATGGTCTAGATACATATTCCGAGCGTTGCGAGCAGGAAAATTGGCATAATTAAGCGTTTCCGTTCTGTTCATCACGTGTTTAAATGCTGTTATATCCTTTATGCGGTATCCGTCAGAAGGAATTGGCAGGACATCATGAAGCAGATAGCACCACTCAACCCCAAGTTGGAGTGAACGCCATGCGATAGGCCAAGGTCAAGAGGTATCCATGTGACCGTATTATTGCAAGACCGTAAGTCCACTTGGCCCCTCTACATGTATACACTATAGTTACGTATAGTTTCTTAGGATTTTATAATGTTCCAGGATGAAAACATTTGAAAGATTTGTTTTGTCTGCAAAAGATTTGTTTTGTCTGCAACACCGGTCAGCTGTCTGATGGTGAGATGTTTAACATTTGCCGTTCCATTGCTCTTTGGGTGGATTGTAGTTTAGCTTCTAACTATTTAGTTATCAGATAATCTAAAACATTTCATTGGCCAAACATCATTTCAGCGTCATACATCATTGTTGGAAGGACACATTGATTATATATACTTTTTCTTCTGAGTGACATGGGTATATTTTGCATAAAGATATCTTTATGTCTTCCAAAATAAAACTCCATCCTGCTTTTACCCTTTTCAATACGTCTCAATCCTTCGAACAGTCCTTTAACCTCAGGTATTTATACTCCTCAACTCTACCAATTTCCTGCTCTTAAATGATGATCTTTTCATCTTTGTCATATATTTTGTTTTTTCTTTATGCATTTTCAATCATACCTTGTTGCTTTCTTTATTCAAGTCATTAGGTTGTGTTTCCAGGCTAACGTCATCTGCAAATCGGAGGTCTGTTAATTTTTCTCCACCAACATTGATTTCTCTTCCATCCAATGGTTTGTTTTTTGAAGATAGCTTCCATAGCTGCTGTGAATATCTTTGGTGACAAAGTATCTCCTTGTCTAACTCCTCTGGCTATCTTAACGGTTTCAGAAACGTCACCATCCAGATGGATTCGAGATGTTGCATCTGTATAATATTCTCCAGAATACAAACATACCCTTCATTTATACCTATTTCTCTCAGTGGTTGGAAGAGATCCCGATGTTCTACGGAATCAAATGCTTTCTCGTAATCAATGAATCCAATACATAAGTCAAGTTGATATCCCATTCGTTTGACTTTTCAAAGAGCTGTTTATTGCAAGTAGGTGGTCCATGGTTGAGAAACCTTCTCTAAAACCCGCCTGCTATCGTGGTTGATGTTCATCCAGTTCTTTCATTAGTCTATTTTGAAGAATTTTGTACAGATGTGAGATAAGACTAACGGGTATGTAATTATTGATGTATGTTATTTTGGCTTATTGTCTCTTGGCTTCTGTGTGTGAATTGAATCGTGATAGAAATTGGAACATATTTTGAGGATTTCTATATTTCAGTATTTGGATACTGACATTCTTTAGACTCTTTCGACTTTTTTTTATCAATTTCTTTGGGACCTTTATCCATTTCCAGTATGTTTTGAATATGTCTCTCCTTAATTCTATTTCTCTGTCTTCGTTTCTTACTGGTTCAGCATATTCTACTTTTCTCTTGCTGACTTGTTATCTTTTTCCCTGAGTTGCTTTCTTTTTGAGTTTAATGGATCGATTTCAATATCCTCCATTGTCTTCTGTTTGGAGCGTTTACTTGGGGGTGCTACAGATACGGCCTCTTCTATGATGGTTTTTGTTACCAGGCTGCATCTTTCATCTATGTTGAGATGTTCATCTTACAAGATATGAAATTTATTTTGCATTTGGATTTGAAATTCTTCATTCCTTTCTCTTAGTTTAAGCAAGTTAACTTTCTTCTGTCTCTGGCTCTGGATGAATTTAAGTCTGGTTAACTTTCTGCTGATGTGAATGCAGACTCTGTGGTCACTAGCAATATCTACTCTAGTGATGACTGCACAGTTTTCCACAATGCCTCTCTGACTACTGAGTATAAAGTCGATTTGAGTTTTGTTATGGCCATTTGGGCTTTCCCAAGTCAAGTATATATTCACATTGAATCAGGTATTTGTGATCACCATGATCACTGTGTTGGGCAGCAAATTCTACCATGGTCTCTCATCCCTTCTATTTCTTTCTCCAACTCCAAATTTTCCCAAGATATTTTCTTCAGCTTCTTGTTGTGTGACCAACTTTAGCATTAAAGTCTCCCATAACTATAGTATAATTTGATTTGTGCTCTCTCGGTGCTTTTGTGATATCTTCATAGAACTGCTCCACTTTACCATTTACCTAGTTAATTAGTTATTCAAACTAAACTTTAAAACAATATTTTTTTTCTTTTCTTCAATAATTCTTATTGCTCTTGTCACGTTTTCAAAATAATGTGAATGTAAATTTAGCTTCCTTCAATGGACCACTTACATCTGTAATGTATTGCAATATTACGAGATTTACATGTAATAGATGGTGAACTTATTTTATGTTCCTTCTGGCAATTTATATTTTGAGTAGTTTAGTTAATGGGTTAAACGACATCTGTACTAACCTTTTACATGCCGGGATAATGGGCTATTCCAGTTGAAAATCTTTTTCATCTGGGGTATGGATTTCAACTGGAATAGCCTAATGACGAATCAATAATTGAAAATACCGGGTGAAAATATCTATTTAATAATGTTATCGATTGTTAAATCTGCTTTGCAAATGAAGGGGATCATTTTCAGAATAACCCAGTGGTTCAACTGGGGGTGTTGCGAGGAGGCTAAGTGAATTTTAGGAGGAAAGCTGATAATTAGCCCACCATCTATATATTTTGCAATGTTTAGCGAGAGAGGGGGGGGGGGGTCAAAAAGAAAAACTAAATAATTATTGTTTTTCGTTTTTCGTTTTTACACTTCCACTTTTTCACTTTGAAGGACGCTGGATTGAAAATTAATACAAGATTTCGAAACACGATATGTGGAGTTAAGTACCTGGTTAAAGCATCATCATAAATTGATTTAGGTGACTATGAAAGAGCTACTTGGGACAATTAGCCGATGCCATTATGCTTTTTATAATTAAATTAATGACTCTTTAAACGCACGTACTGTGCATAAACAATGATGCAAAATCAGTCACTGCCGTTATTACACTAGCACTAGGATTTAAATTAGATTTTGTTCAAGCTTTTCTTTTTACGTTAAGGGTGAGTTAACCTTTAATACTCATTAAAACTTGCATTTCACGTTGCGATTTATGAAAAAATAATCTGATTATTCCATAAGAGCAGACACATAATTGAATACCTGAGCGCAAGAAGACCGTAAGTCCACTTGGCCCCTCAACATGTATAAACTCAAGTTACGTATAGTTTCTTAGGGTTTGATACTGTTTAATACATGTTCCAGGGTGAAAACATCATGAAAGGTTGTGAAAGATTTGTTTTGGCACCTGAACATGTATAAAACATGACCAAACTATACGAAACTATACGCAACTTAAGTGTATACATGTTGAGGGGCCAAGTGGACTTACGGTCTTCTTGCGCGCAGGTCTTCAATTTTCAGTAACATATCTTAACTTTTAATGCTCGATTTAAATAATTAGCATTACATTCCGCCAATAAAGTCCATTTCTAAACTTCAGTCATAGCCTATGGGATAATTTTTGTTGGTGGAGTCTATTCTAACAGTTTTAACACAGTATTGTCTTCCACAAGGTTCAGTTATTGGTCCGCCGGATATCGTTGGATGTATCGGGCCACCAGCATAGCGTTAAGTAATTGCCTTTTATGCACATAGCATGTTTCAGATGTTTATTATTGTTCATCAATAGATGATCAAGGCAAAACACATCCCATCATCTTGCGACGTGCAACACCTGAACTTTAAATAGGAGATAATCAAATCCAACAATGGTTTGTAATCGAATTCATGAATACAACACCCACGCAAGTCCATTCATTGGCCAAATTGAGTTAAGCATGGGAAATTGTTTATACATATTTTTATCATATGTACAAAAGAACAACAAAAATTAATAACCCTGTACATGCGTCTATTGAGCATGTGAAATCTAGCATGTATGAAAGAACAACCCAAGTCCAGGACACATATCATTGAAATCCAGTATGTATGAGCGACTTTTGAAAAAAAAATGGGTTTAATCAAGGAAAGCGTGTGGTTTACATTGCATGGCAGTGTGCTTATCAACATACATACCTGTGTGCTTTATTTTGTATTGTCTTACTAGTTGTATTCCATTCCAACATTGTTGTCTTTGTATGTGATTCAAAACACGACCCAAGTCCGGCGTATAAAACGACCCCCGCAAAGTCCCTAAAATGCTAATCATCATACCTAATACAGTTTAACCCACCCATTTACATGTAAAACTTGTCCTATTCACCAGGTAAATGTAACTGAAGGAATTAAAATGATACGCAGTTTTTTAGTTTTCTCAAAATCACTTTCCATGGACTTGGGTGGGTTTTGTATTCAGGTATTCAATTTTCAGTGTTAGCAATTTATAAGGCACAACCTTGGACCAAAAGCTCACAATGGTCTTGAAAATGTTAGATTATTACGATAATTACCGATATACCAGATATTTAATTGAACTGTTAAACATTCTGAGTCCATTTTAGAATTGAGGTCAGTCCGGTAAAATTGGACGAGGGGATCAAATTGACCCTCTCGAAGAATGGTGTGAAGAAACTCCGGTGATGGAATAAATTACGTACAAAATAACAACATTGAAATTGCCAACACCTTGAGCAGGCATTAAATTTGTGTAAAGCATTTATTTATTCGTCGCTGCATTTCACAATTCTTCACATTTGACATTATTATAGTGTACATTATCCCACCTCGTGATGTTCCTTTTATTAACATTTGCATAGTCAAGCTTTTAAGCTGCAGTACAAAAACACACGTGAGTTTTGTTACAAAACATACGATACAAAATGTATACGAGTACGGTGAATTTGATATTAATATACATTGAAAACATTAAGCTTAGCTTATCAAAAATGGCATACATAATTTACTTAAATCAAAAAAGGGAATTTATTGCACCAATGGATACTCTTTACAGGTCGATGGTTAAATTTTAATCTAGTAATAACTGCGCCTGAATTACGTGGCAAGATGTTTACGCATATTACTAGCAAATAAAAATCATTGCAAGTAATAAAAATTATTGGATTTTTAAAATTAATCACTTTAGGTAACATTTCAGGGATTGTGTAATATTTGTCTGCAAAAAAATCACATCACTTTGGAAACATATTGTGCATTATATACATAGTGACGGATGCTAAACCTAGGGCGCAATACATAGTGATGGATGTTGATCGCAAAAAATTGGGCATCGGGAAAACGTTGAGTAGGTAAATTGTATCGGGCATAGGTTATAAATTTGCCATTGATGTTCAGCAACTCATGTGTCTGTTAAAAGTAGACCCTTAAAAGATATTTTCAAAATCATAAAATGTAGTAAAATCGCACATCTCACATATGTGATAGATTGCCGAAGTTATCCGTCACTATGTCTTGCAATTATTTTGAAAGCCCAACATCCGTCACTATGGATTTTACTGTAAAGTGCAGATCCGTCACTATGTAATGTACCCGGCGATATTTATCAAATAATCAGGACGGATGAAGAGTAAGTAGGCTATAATCCAATAATTCAGTTGGTTCTCTGCACAACAATCCACACACAGGCATATCATCATTATGATTTGACCTTTCAGTGTCGCATCATCTATAAATTCGTTTCATACGGATGTGGCAGGGCAATCTGCATTTTTGCACCAGACGTTATCAGCAATTGAGGGACTGATTAATTACTAATATGTTCCCTATTTCAGACAATAGTCCAGGTTCAATGCCATTTAAACCTTTTAAACCCATAACTTTACAGTCGTTTGTAATCCTAAGCATTGGCGACGTATCTGAATATTGGCAATCATGTGTAGTACATGTTGAAAATTGGAAATAATTTAATCTTCAACACTACTTGTGACGCATTTACTTGGTAAATGATTGAATTAATGAATTACAAATTACATATATTACATATATTACATATATAAGTAATAAATTAATAAATAAATACGTAAATAAATAAAATATAAGTTAATACATTAAAATCATACATAATCATTATTTATATACTTGAAAATACAATTTTGTCAAGCACAAAACAATGTGAAGACCGAATACACGGGGTATATTTTGCTGCTCATTATGGAGTTGCTTGCTCTTTTTGAGCTTCCAATTAATATACATATTTTGGTGCAAATTTATACATATCTGTACTTCTTGAGGATTTAATCAATCTAATCAACCGTCTTTATACCCAATGTGAATATATAAATATGAATATAAGATTGAAGGCCGAGGTCGCACGAACCCGCATTAACTAAAACAATTGCGTACTAATGCGTAGTTTACATTACGTTCTAACGGCGATGTCAAGATCATATTTTGGTAGGATTGATGTATTTACAATGCGCATAATAATTGCAGTGAGACCCGTCATTCCCTATTCCTCAGTACATGAGGCAAATACGTTTCAGTGGTCTGTGCTCTCAAACGGAATACACCCGGAAAATGTTAATCATCAAATCCAGTAGTTAGTTGTAACAAATCTTGTTCGAAATTTGATAGTGGTTCCTCCGGCGTCTGACTATCGACACCAGCTTCACTTGATTCACTCTCATCGTCCATTTCAATCTTTTGTCCATTGACGATTCTCTCCACTTCAATGTCTTGGCTTTCATCATTATCTTCCTTCTCATTTTGAATTTTGGCGCACTCTGATGATGAAGAAACAATTGGGTGTGACGACTTAGAATGCTTCGTACTACCCGATAGATCCACTACGTCTCTCTGCGTTAACTTCTGTAACCGTAAAATCGGTGCCTTCCCACCAAGCACGACAGATTTGACGGCCTCAGTGCTCGGCAAAGATAGTACATTCTCACTTTCTACTGAGTTTTTATTTTCAACCTTCACAAAGTTTTTGATCTTCTTAGGTTTGTCTGTTTTCATTTTGATTACGTGTCCGATTTTCTTTGGCTTACCGTTCTCCAGCTTAATCAATGATTTGATTTTCCTGGACTTATCATCATCCATATTAAGCATATGCTTGACTTTCTTTGATTTACTTTCTTGCAGTCCAAGCAGATGCTTGATCTTCTTCGGTTTACCAGTTTTCATTTTAATCAATAATAAGTTTCTTTTGGGCTTAGAAGTGACGAGTTTTCCTTGTTTGATACTGAAATCATTTGGTATCTTTTTTGATGGCTTGCTTAAATCCATTGGTTGAGTCTGTGGTTTTGGATAGCTGAGCAGTTTACATCCATTCAATTTTGCTACACTGAGGTTGTTGACCTCATTGCTGACGAAAACCTTTGAAGAGCCATTGCAATTTTCATCACTGGTGGTCTTGCGTTTGGAAGGTTTCTTCGTTGGTTTTGATACGAACCGTTTCATTACCGAGTTACATCCTATGCAGCCATGACGACAGATACCTTCGCGATTTTTAAAACTCAGTGACTTGCAAGCTCTTTTTGGACGAGAGCTTATGTTACTCTTATTGTCTTCTTTGTCTTTGGCTTCCACTTGGTGCGTTTGTTTAGATGATATCTTTTCTGCAAGAGGCGACGTAATCAATGAAGCTACATCTGTAACAATGTCACTCTCAGGTACAGAAATATCGCATTTGGGTATTGAGTCATCAGTGGACGGCTTCGTACATGCTAAACCACTTTTTTGTGCATGTAGCTTTTCATTGTCATTCGTTGTAGATTCTGTATCGATTTCCGTTGATACCTTTGAGTCATTCGCGTCTGAAGCAGCTGTTGCAACACCATCTTTATCCGCATCTGATTTTTCATTGTCTGTCGTTGTAGATTCTGAATTGACTTCCATGGATACCTTTGTCTCATTCGCGTCTGAAGCAGCTGTGGCAACACCATCTTTATCTGCATCTGGTGTTTCATTTTCTTTCGTTGTAGATTCTGCATCAACGTTCGTGGATACATTTGCGTCATTCGCGTTTGAAGCAGCTGATGGTACACCATCTTTACCTGCATCTGGTGTTTCATTGTGTTTCGTTGTAGATTCTGCATTGACTTCCATGGATACCTTTGTGTCATTCGCGTCTGAAGCAGCTGTTGCAACACCATCTTTATATGCATCTGGTGTTTCATTGTCTTTCGTTGTAGATTTTGCAGTGACTTCCGTGGATAGATTAGAGTCATTTGCGTTTGAATCAGCTGTCGCAACACCATCTTTATCTGCATCTGGTTTTTCATTGACTTTCGTTGAAGATTTGGCATCGACTTCCGTGGATAGATTTGAGTCTGAAGCAGGTGTTAGGATAGTCTTGCAATACTGGTATTCTGTAAGAGCCGGAGATTCTTTGTTCAAATGGCATTTGTTTGATTGCATTACAGCAGTAGATGGTTCTGCTGCTTCAGAATGGACTTCTGTCGGTGAGGACGCGTCAGACGCTGATGTGGTAATTTCATCAACACCATTTCGTTGTTTTACTGGTTTATTAGGTGGTAGAGATGATGAATGCCTTGAAATGGTATCCGATTTTAAAGTGTCTTCTTCCCCAGACGCCTTTCTTGAAACTGGAATATCTGGTAAGTCTTTTTGTTCCGGTACAGGAGACGATGAACTGTCCAATATTGTGGTACCAGTAATGCTCGTGGTATTTGATATAGAATTGACATTCAAATCGCTTAGAGATATAGACAAAGATTTGTTCCCTGACTCAAGTAGAGACATTTTGACAGCTTCAGCGTTAAGAGTAAATACTCTTTCAATTCGTGGCAGACCTAATTGGAAACCGTGATCAATTTCTTTACTCGCGTTTGAATCTGAAGAATTTGATACAGATACTAATGTTTTATTGGCAGTGTTTATTTTGTGCACACTGCGATTTAAAGACAGATCAAGTGCTACTTCATTATTCGATGGAGTGATCTTCTCCAAAGAGGGAGGTGAAAGGTCAGAACCATTCAGTTTGTCATTCTTCTTACATTTGTTTGTAGATAAGTCTAAAGCCTCTGTTGTTTCTATTGGTGTCATGCGGTGAATATTTGGAGGGAACTCCTGCTCCATTATAACCGGTGAAGTGAGATTCTTTGTAAATTCTCTTTTTAGTATATCTATTGGAGCATCTACAAAATTCTCTTTAAGCTTACTCAGTTCTTCTCTGTGCCTTTTAGCAGGAGTTTCTGACAAGTTCAGTGGTGCGTCAGTATTTGTGACCTTCAGGTTTTCTGCTATAATGACCCTTTCTATAGAATGTTCAAAAGGTTTGTCGGTTTGATTTTTAGTTTTAGTCGGTGATTCTGTTAAGTCAAGTGGCTCGGATGTGTGGATAGGAGCGACAACTTGGATCCTAAAAGGTCGCGATTTCCGACTTCGCTTTGCTCGTTTGTTTGGTAGACTGATTTGTCGCGTTGTAAGAGTAACATCTGAAGTCTCTAACATGTTTGTGGAACCCCTCATGGCGGCGTCAATACGTTCATTTACAGGTTGTTTTTTACATGGCTGATAAAGATTAAAAGCATCTCTTTCTTGAGATTCTCTCCTGGCATTCAACATGGCGGCAATTTGTTGTCTTGCGTCTGGTTTGTAGAGGGGACGTTTGACGGAAACAATGGGTACTGCTCTCGGCTCTGGCGACATTGGTATACGGGTGTTTGTAGGATCAAACAAGGGAGATTGAACGTCCATGTGTTCTGTGCTACCGACCCGTTGTGAAATAATATGATTCGATGTACGTTTCCAACTCCACTGCTGGTGGGTGCTGCTATAATACTGACTTGGTGTAGTAATGGCGGTGGGTGCACGTGTCGTCTGGTGTGAACACGCATGCGTAGAACTATTATTGCGAGCAAAAGGTGGTAGTGTTGGAGGAATGCCAAGATCCAATCTATTAGTGGTGGCTTTGTTAATGGAATGTTGCATAGAAGTATTTAGCTCACTAGCTCTAACAGGGGGACACCTAGAAAATATTTCGGAATTGGGTCGAGTGGCAAAGGACATCAAAGATGAATCCGTACCATTGGGATACAGGTCTTTGAGACTTGGCAACACTGGCGGAGGTGGAAGTGGTGGGTACAGGTTGCAAGTATGGTTATACTGTGGTAGGTGATTGGGGCGTAATAAGTTGTCATAGTCACTGGTGCAACTCCCACAACGGCGTGATCTGTCCTGATCAATATGACCCATAGTGTGTTGCACGCCAATGACGCTCCCATCTGACGCCACAGTGAGGTACTGCCGATCTCCTCCTGCTTGCGCTGGAAATGGTGGCGAAGGCGGAATGTTGACTATATTGATTAGCCCGGGGTATCTGTAGTGGATAAATGAAAGAAACGAAAACAAAAGGACGTTGGAGATACGACGACAGAAAAGAGGGGGATACGGAATAGAAAATAGCACATAGGAATAGAAAATATGGGCATGGAATTAAATTGAATATAAGAAAATTATGGGAGCGAAAGAAAGGAGAAGGAAGGTATATTATAGGAGAGAAAAAAGGATGAAGCAAGCAAAACAGACGTAGTGACGGTAAGTGTAGAGAAGAGGTGCAAAGTGGGCGAAATAAACAAAATCACAAACAAAGGGAAACGAAGGACAAATGAGGGAAAAAGAAAATTAGGAAGCTTTTAAATATAATTATTTAAATGGATTCTACTAATGTATTGCAGGTTAGATGTACTTTTGAATGGTAAAATAAAGCTGAATGTCATTTTACATAAATTACATTTGATAGCATGCTTCATTGGATGTGAATATGGGTTTATTGCGAATAATCTATATTGGTATTATTAAGTACACGTGGTAAATTACCAGTGAGCAATGTAAGTGGAGTTGTTTAGGAATCAAATGTATTAGACAATATTCCCTTTGTTCATAATTATTATCACTACCCTTAAATCCATAATAATTATTATTGATAATTGGTGTTTTTTGGATTTTTTTCTCAAAACATCGAAAGCTACATCAAGAACCACTTAACCAATACCATGCTTGTTTGTACTCATTTTAATGCATTTTCCATGCTGATTCCAAATATGGTTATGAAAATGTATAATTCTGGCATTTCTGAATGGGAAGTACTTATGATTTTCTTAATATACATAATTTAAATACGAGTACGTTTGACAGCTTACTTAAATCTATATTATTTCAAAGTCAAACAAAACTTTCATTATTGAGACAGGCAACGGCAGTACCAAAATAGATTTTCAATTTCACCTGACGCCTTTAGAAAAAACAAAAGATATTTATGTACACTGCATGCAAGCTACAAGGGTATATGAAGGGTGATATGCAGATTATATATACCATCTTGATTAAGATAGTAATAAAACACACCTTTACACCTACAAGAAGATGGTTTTGAGATATATCTAAAATTTACATCTGATACCTTATTCAGCGTTCTAGTTTAAACGGATGCATTTCTTTGTCTAGTGTATAATACAATGGAAGACAATTTTGTGAAAGACATGCATTACGTTGTGGGTGGGAAAAACTCCTATGTGGCATTTGTCCTTTGAAATCATTATATTCTGTGTAAAATTGGACATATATTTCAAAACCTCCTACGTGTCATATGTATAATCACTATGGGTTCGATTTTATTTTAAAGCTTAATAAATGATTTCAGTCAAATTATAATTTGGTTATTCTTTGCAAAATATTATAAAATATTATTAGTAACATAATGAAAAAACAAAAACAAAAACAACAAAACGAAACAAAATAATAATAATAATAATAAAACCACTTTATCCTACACATACAATGAAATTGGCTGAATCCAATTAAGTGTAAGTTGGGACATGAGCAAATATTACAGACACGTCAAAAAATCAGGTTTGACCATATTCCTCAGTTTAAAATATCATGCATAATGGCTTTAAGCAAGGATTTGTAGACAAGACTCTCTTTGAAGCCAAGAATCACACCAGATTGTCTACCACGCATTACGAGCTCAGTTTCAAAACATTCTGTGCAAATTTGGAAGTGGTATTAAAAGTGTCTTATACAAAGGCCAAATGCACATATGAATTTGTCTTCCCCATCAACGATATAAAGACAATTTGATTTTACTTAAATTGAAAGTTTGAATATATTATGTTGATGTATTTTTGAGATATATCTGACCTGAGTAGGTTGTCAGCTTCTTCCCTAGTGACAGGTGTGAAAGCTGTGTGCAGGAGGGATCCATTGGACCAGTATACCTTTCTGCACAAACATAACTGACCGCTACCAAGGCAACTGAAATGACACCAACATTTCTGATAAAGGTTTTTGACTTGTGCATCGAAACATTCAGATCAGCAGGCAGTGTTAAACAAGCAATCGTAATGCCATGCATGCAAATAATGCTAGATACATATAATGCAGTGTAAATGCGTGCTAAGCATAGGGTTCAACATAAAATGTTCCAAGTTTTGAGACATATTCTCAAAATATCAAGAGCTATCTCAAGAACTACTGAACCAATACTAGGATTGTTTGTACTCATTGTAATGCATTTTTCATGCTGATTCCAAATATGGACATGAAATTATACAATTTGGAATTTATTGAATTTTTAAAGAAATCTTGGAACTTGTTGTCTGCAGTCGACACCCATGTGAGGTTTAATGTACTCAAACACATGCGTTTAGAATATGCGACCAGATCTGCTCCAATCAGGCTAAAGTCGGCAATAATGAAACTGAGATATAGGTAAAAAGTGACGAGAAAAAACAATAAAAAACATACAAAAATGGATATATAAAAGATTCATAACTTTATAAACAAGTATTCACGAGACATGTGGATTCAACATCAATAAGTGTGGGTAGTGAGCAAGTTAGTAATGGTAGTAACTCAATTTAAAAAATTTAGCCTGAGTGGATCAGATTGGGTTGTTTAAAGATTATATTTTATGTGAGATTGATGTAGAGTTTTAACGCATGCGAGACAAAAAATCATTACTGTTCTTTTAGTAATTTCAAACATTACAAAAAGCCATTACTGTTCCTTTAGCAATTTCAAACATTATAAAAAGCCATTAAAGATATAGTAGATCTATATACCATATTGCATGCTTTGTTCTTGCTGATAATTGTTCTTTTTTAACAAAACATTCTTAGTTACTGTAAAAGGAACGAATCACAATTACATTGTTCTCTCCCTAGTTAACTTAATATAGAATGCCAAATAGATCGGATGTGTTTGTTATATCTAACGTAATAATATCATCAAATTTTTATAATAATTATGGTTTGACAGTCTGTACTAAGGATATAACAAGGAACCCAGCAGCATATACCAAAGGATCATGTCTGAACATGCTTCCTTTGTGTTAAGACGAAGGCTTATGAGTCATATGAGGCTAGATATATCTCAACTTTTATGATGCGGGTATTCGCGTATAGTGTATGACGCATGCTACTATTATAATATTACACTATAATTGTTAGCCATGCTAACTCAAGAACCTAGTGATAGTAGTAAAGATGCTCAATATAGCAAAACTAAAAAAAAATGCACTTGGTTGCAAAGTGCTATGTACGTATTTCAGGAACGTTTCTTTATTGAATTTAGTTAGAACAATCTGAGCAAACATAATCAGCTTATAAAATACTCTTTAATTAGCTCTCTCATGAAAATTCTGGTAGGTATGAATAAACATAATAAACATTTGAGGAATATCAGTTTAAAGCTTAGATCTGGTATGTAAATTAGTAGAGCTATGCAAGTTGTTATCATGCGCAAATCAAACTATTTGATTGGACGTTTCAGGTATCACGTGATACTAAACATGGAATGCTGGTTATTCTGACCTCTGGAGTATAATACACTGTGTGATATATGTTGTAAGAAAACCGTAGACTCACGCGATATGCATGGGATGCTTTAAATATCACATGACAATTTCAATATGTATGTTACCAGGTAGCTGAACAGAAATTATGCATACTTTATGATGGGTATTTATCGTCTGCGAATTATTTTGTTTTAAGGGGGTACTACAACCCTGCCCAATTTTGTGCCTATTTTTGCTTTTTTCTCGAAAATTAAAGTGCATTGGTGACAAGCTTAGTAAGATATGTATATTATAGGGACTACAACTACTGCACTGGAAATTTTATTTCAGCACAGACAACAGTTGTGGAGTTACAGTCAAAAATGAGGGAAAACCAATATTTGATCAATAAATCAACAACTACTGAATTTTCAGTGCAGTAGTTGTAGTCTTTGCAACTATAATATACATGTCTTACCTGTCACCAATGCGCTATAATTTTTGAGAAAAATTCAAAAATACGCACAAAATTGGCCAGGGGTGTAGTATCCCCTTAATATCGCTTGTATATAAGTATTCTGCGCCATATGCAATTGATTGCCCTGATTGCAAGTTTTATTACCTAAAATTAATTATTTGGTTTATCAAAGCGCTTACCATTTTATTACCTTTGCAATTGCTAAAAATAATATAACTAACATTTGTCATCTGTTGTATAACAGTTATTGTGTTGCCAACATACATGCATCGTATTCTTGACGAAATACAAAACACATTTGTTTCTTCGGATTGCCTGACAAGAGTCCTACGATAACCCAAAGTAGTCCACAAATGACGGCATAATGTGCAGCGGGGTCCATGACATTTTCTATACTAGAATCAATCTGCAAACGGCACACGCCATGTCAGTGCCGCCGGGAATTGAACCGGCATCTCATGTACTCTCCATGCATTGTTAATATGGAATGCCGAAGACAGAATTACCGATCCATATTACCACGTGATCAACCAATCTTAGGTGATCATATTAGTATACCGTAAAACACGACAGTTAGCATATGTGCTTACTATCGAGCGCTTTTAAAACATGCAAACATGAAGAGTCCCATCCACAAAAGTGTAAAGAGTTTTGAGCAAATCATCGATACACATAGTTACATACGAACAAGTAAACCTGTGTGTCTCAACACCATTACTCAGTTGGTAAGCGCCGGACTTTTACAATTTCATGTTTTCAGGAATAGTAAGCATGCAAATATCGAGTTTTTAGTTTTCAAGTATTCTTAGATTTTATTTTCAAATATTTCGGACTTTCCCTTTTGCAAGACAATTAAATTTGTTTTTGCCTTATTTTTATAATTACATGTATGTACATAAGAAGGATATTCTTTTTTCTATTAAAGTTTTTATTCTTTTTTAAAGAAGTTTTATGATTTAATTTCGTCTCAACATTATCAGCACCTGAAGCTTTGAAACAGCCTTACCATCTCACCATGGACAGTTCATAACAATATAATTATTTATTAGCTGGATTTTAGCCGACATTCTCGATATGGGCTACTATTCCATACACCCCTATGGAAAACATAACCTTAATCTTCCACATGGGGTAACTCCATTTGAAATCTAAGCCCACTGTGCAGGAGATTAAGATCATATCTCCCGTAGGGGGTGTATAGATTTCAACTGGAATTGTCCTATACAATATAAAACCAATAGCCAATAATAATGATGCTGCAGCGTCCTCTGCTTCTACCTTGGCTGTTGTTAATGATGTTGATAATACCGAAATATACTTACGAAAATCTTTTCTTTCTCAATAAATTTATCATTAAAATAGGACTGACAGTACTAAGGAAAATTTAATAAATGAAATTCAGGAAAGCTACTCGTAGTCTTAAGGGCGTCAATGCTTTTTAAAAATTATTATAAAAGAGAATTACAGTAAAAATTCACCTAATGGCGCATACGGGTTCCCTTGAAACAACTTTAAACAAACTAAATATCTCCTCCCGTAAAAATTCGAAGATCAAATAAGGGCACGGAACCGTAACTCTTGTTGAGATGTTTCAGAGGAGGGCGCTTTTTATTTGTACTTGAAATATACTTTAGGTCAAAGGATTCCGTGTGCGCCATTAGACGAATCATTACGGTATGATATCTCGTTATCGCGTTGAACATGACTAGTGCATACACAAACAAATATGCCAACATGCATCTAATCCCTATTCCATAAAGATACAGGACTATTGTTTGGAATGGTAACCTATTATTATTATCTGTCAAAGTTGATATGCTTAAATATTTTGTCCATTAATACATGAATAATTTATACACGTATAAACAAATCATTTAAAAAACATTTTAAAAGCTATAAAATGTTATCCTTTATTTTAAGTTTTGAGTTTATTTGTACCGTTGGCCAAGGCACACTGTTTGAAAAAAATCGAATACACATAGTTCAATTATAACAAATAAAATAAATATCAACAAATATAATTGTGCGTTGTCCCCTCTTCTTCGAATTGTACTTACTAATTTGAGTGCTTAATAATAGTGGTATTATAGTGCCTATGAAGATGTTTAGGTGATAGTGATGAAAAAAGATTATGGAACATGGGCATATTTGACAGAATGGATTGCCAATACGACTGAAAAAAATCCTTAAAATGATATATCTTAAAATAGTGCTGTATTTTTCTGGAATCTTGGGTAATTCATATCATCTATCCAATGTGGCAATGTGTACCTTGGGGCGGGAACAGCATACAAGACTGGCAACTCATCAGGATTCCGATATTCAATAGTCTGAGCACGTTGTGGATACATCGTGAAAGCTGAATGTGGCAGAGAGTCAACCTGGTCGGGTGATGGTGATGGCGTCGGTAAACAAGAGAAGTCGTACTTGTTGTATTCAATGAAGACTTCTGGATTAAAAAGAGATAATGTTTGTATGTTATCTGGATTAGAAAGAGATACTGACAGTGTGTGTAAAAACGAAGGCTAGATCGATATACTTCAACTTGTTCATAAATTATCGGAACTCGGAAATATTGATTTTGAGAGCCAAACAAAGAAGTTGACTCAATGGCAGTTCTTTTGTTTTGAAACATGTTGGGCCAGATCGATCTAATTCAACATATATGGACCTCTCTGATATGATTAACAGTATTATTATCATCTCGAAGCTTGCAAAAGAAAAAAGAAATTATTCCTCAATCACTTTAAAAAAAAGCCAAACATGTCAAACTAAGACACCCACATTATGGTTAAAGAAAATATGAATACCAAACGTCTTAAGCATTAATACCAGGCATTAATATCATTGCAATAATATTATAGTATTAACATTTTGTTATGGATATGGTATTTTATGAATGTAAAATTATTTTCGCTTCCGGAATTATAATTATATTATCACTACAATACACGCATCTGCGTTAAAGTAGCATAAAAAATTAGCATTTTTTAAATATTTTTTAAAAATCTTGCCTTTTAATATCGTATACGAAACTCTTATGTATAATATCTTAACATACGTGAGTGGCGTGTGACAATGTGCGCATGCACGCGAGAGACAAACTGAAACACGTCACACACGTACGTGTACATAAAACACATACTAAAAAGTACTATACAAAGAAACACACATGATGAACACAACCAATTTTACACGAAACCCACCGTTCCAGAATTCCATCATAGAAACAATAATTAATATCAATCCAGTCGGCAAAAACAGGACAATGAAGATGCTATCAGATAATGCGAAAATCCAGTTAGTGGCTGATGTATTAGTAATAAAGTGGGTGGCGCTAAATTCATCACCGTAGATACAATTCCAATAATGCATACAATTTTATTAATGTAATAACCAACGTGATGCTCTTAATTAATTGGATGACCAAGATCTGCAATATATATCAGATAGTTGCATTGTTTTGTTAATGTATATCATGCGTGTTGTTGACGTGAAGCTGAATGCTGAGCTACCATAAAAGGAGAGAGTTGTAAACGGTGATATTATACTTAAAGTCCCATTCAGTGATCCCAGCAAAAGTGTATTTTTTTTTTATAAATTGCTTAAAAGTAAAGGATAAGTCATTCAAATTGTCATTTGGTATTTTGAAATGAAAAGCTAGGCAAAAAACGAAAAACAACAAACAAAAAACCCAGCAGTTTTGACGAAATTGAAGCCCCATTAAAACACATGTAGTATATAAATTAAAGATTCATGTAAAATGCCATATTTTGGGTTAAATACACAGCTTTCGGTTGAACCACTGGCATGCTAGTGTTAACGCAACTATAACAATGACAAATGTACCAAAATCTGAATTTTGATGATTTTTACGATTGTCCGGATGAGAAAATCACTGAATGGGCCTTTAACTGTTTTGACAGTAACAAAGGCGAAGACAATATTTGGCAAAATTGTGAGGGAAGTGTTAAATTTCAAAAAAGAAAAAGAAAAAAAAGAAAAAGAAAAAAAGTGCTCAAATGTTGAATGCTTAGAGTGCTGTATTACCACAACTACGTGACATCTACTAATTAATACCAGATGATGATATTCTATCAATGATTTATACCACTGAGCAACCACGAATTTCTTTGTGAAAACGTGCTCACTGTTTCATGTCTCATCATGCCTTTAATTCCCGCCTTTACTTCGCAGACGATATTGCAGCAGACAATTGTGATGCACGACGATCGGAATATGTGATGTTGACAAAGCCAATGCTTATCATAACCAGTGTCAGTCGCAGATAAACACACATCGCATAAATAATAACTGATATGGTCTTAAATATGCTTCGTACGGTAGCGGTACATTAAGGAGAAAAACAGATTATTATCATGAATATTATTTTGTTAGTATAGCGTTTACAACGCGCGCTTTTACTATTTTCTGTTCTTCAAAAAGAATGCATTTAATTTCAAATGACTTTGTTCACTAAAATTACCGAAAGTTGAATAATTAGTACATGTGAAAAAAGAATCATACCTTTTCAAGTTGCAAATTGTCCGATCTTATGTTGTACCTCTTGAAGCACAGGTATTTTTTACTTTGTTAGCGACAGACCATAAATCACGGTACATTCTAGGCAAGTTAGAATATCGGTATTTTTAACAGCTTTGAAAAATAAACCCTCTATTGTTGCGTGCTGCTGAGCTCTGCTGTGACCCATGTTAAGTTTACATGCATTATGCGTTATCTTAGCCTTCTTGTTTAAAAGAAAGTTTCATATACTAAACGGGTAATTAACAATGACCGGTCTTAATGCGACTGCAGAAGCTTGCAGACGGAAATGAAAATATTTTAGCGCACAATAAAGCATGATTAACAATATATATGAACATGACAAATATCAACGTCACTTACCTTACAATAAAACCATATTTACTCGCATAGACGCATACGATCCATTGCCAATTTTAAGTGTAGTCTGCTTATACGTAGATCTGCCAAATATAAGCTGTTAGTTTGGAATAGAGCTCCGTTTGGCCCCTAGGCGACGCTTTCTACTGTTAATAATGCTAGGTACACTCGTGCGATTGTGTAGTGGATGGGTTTCGATTTTTTGTAAGCATATTGTGCCTGCATGAGAGCATGGTGAGGCTGGTATGGCGTCTGGTTGTACTAACCGGCAGAGTTTTTACCCGCGTTCATAATACACATACAAGCACTTGCAAAAAATGACCTCACTGGCTTGCGTTGGCGCGGAACATATAATGTAAGATTTCATGGCCCGGTCGTGCAGCTAAGCAGCAGACTCGCTTAATAGGAACTTCCTCTAACTGCAGAGCGACGATGGCACACTCATGCACATAATAATAACACTACACTCTTGATAATATATAATTTTTCTTGTGTAAATATAAAATATTTATTGGAACAATGTAATGAAAGTCGGAGTTCTGCATGTTGTGCAGATGTATCAAACGCAATTAACATGAAATCGGAAAGCTCATATTTGCCAAGCAAACCTACATTTCATAACTGATTCTTGTATAAATATAAATTATTAAAATATATTGTTTGATCAATTTTAAATCAGATAGGAGGGGAAGTTTGAGAGGATAGGAAATTGTTAATGTTCCTTTCCGGAACAATTAATGTTTCTCCAAACCCTAACTTCGACTTTTATGATAATGAAATATGAATATGATTACGTAGTTCAGTTCTTACAAATGCAAGAACGGTACATGGAAGATATATATAGATATTTATAACTATAAATACATCAAATTAAACATTGCTTAGTTGTCTCTTTTAATTGCTTTTGTAAATACTTTTTGTATGATATACATGTGTCATGTATGTATTTATTTGCTTTTGCTTTGTTTTCCCTAGAGTGGGCCAAGCTGTTGTTCTGCTCTGACATATTGGACATGTCTTGGGTTTTGTGTGTGGTTTTTAACCTTTGTTTGTTAATAAAGTAATAAAATGAATAATATAGTGTTGTGGTTGCTGCGTTTTGTATAACTAATTTTTATACTGTTTCAATTTTCCCAGGCCAATTTTACTCTTCAAAGTAACATATAATATAAAATGCAGATAAAAATATATTGTTGAATTGTGTAAGTTGTGTAGCATTTTACTTACTTAACTAATCGGCTGCGTATTTATATATACGTACAAGTATTAATAGATACTCGAAGGTAGCTGTAAATCGAAATGTGTTGATATGTTTAGATTTTGCTCATATATCGAGAAGGTTATAGTGTTAATTTTTACAACCATATTTTAAAGATTTAAGCTAACCATGCATGAATATTTCAGGACATTAGTAGAATAGAATATTTTAAATATTTCATGGTTCAACTTTTCACTGCTATAACAAAGCCGTAGGTAATTACTACGTCTTTACAATCATGACAATGGAAATCATCACGTACACTTTCATCAAGGATGAATACTTATTGTGTTGATATTCTATAGAGTTTCAGAGCATGATTCAAGGTTGGAGCAATGAGTATAATTATTAGCATGATTAGTCTCTTCCGGAAATATAAATGCTCGTACCGACGGTAACGGTAATATGATTAGGGTCTATATTGCATTATGTGCTATGAAATACCAGCACGAATTTATGCGCTATATTCACAAGTACTTCCCACCCTTAAGGGGGTACTACACTCCTGGCCAATTTTGTGCCTATTTTTGCATTTTTCTCAAAAATTATAGCGCATTATTACAATTGGCGACAAGTAAGATATGTATAAATATAGGGGCAAGGACTACAACTACTGCACCGAAAATTCTGCAACTCAAGGCAAGTAGTTATTGATTTATTGATCAAATATTGCTTTCCCTCATTTTTGACTGTAACTCCACAACTGTTGTCTGTGCTGAAATAAAATTTCCTGTGCAGTAGTTGCAGTCCTTGCCCCTATAATATACATATCTTACTTGTCACCAATGCGCTATATTTTTGAGAAAAATGCAAAATAATTAAATTAGCATGATTAGTCTCTTCCGGAAATTTTATAAATACCCATGCTCCAGACCACTATAGTTCCTAGTACGCACTGGTGGGGATATTGTCCCGGGATTGTAAGCTGGGACTATAGGAATTAACGGGTTGGTGAGCTCCAGGGGTAGGGGCGTGCAGCTTATATGTGTAATATCTGTAATATCCGGGCCCCTGCGCAATACAGCCGGGATTGTATATACAACGTTAACACACACAACGTACATGGGGAGGGGGTATATAAACAGTTAAAGCATTAACATTTAGGAAAGGGACGAGCATATTGTTGGCCGGTTTTACTGACATTTGCGCACGAACAATGTTCATACTAGATTTGACATGAAAACCTATATGTGACTGGGCACTACGAATGAGCCGTAAACTCGGCATTATAAGTTACAGTGTAAAATGTGCGTGAAGATCGTTTTCATAGGTATCTCAATTCGTTGCGACAAGTATCTCACGAAACACTGTTTGAACCAATCAATAATACTATTGCTGAAGAGGATAATAAGCTTCAACCTAGGCTACAGAATCCTTAAATAGTGATGGATAGCAAAGTATTGTATTTTGTTTAGGTATGATATATATTTTCTAAACATGAAATAAAACAAAATTGACCGGAGGCCGACTTTACGGCTGATTCGTGGTGTCCAGTCACGTATATATGATGCACGTGCGCGCGCACGAAGCCCCCAAAATAGTGCAATGTTAAAATAATTTGGCCCACAATACTTTTATCGATAAATCCGAAGATACACAGGGCAATATAGCTTTATTTGGTCTCCTATTAGAACTTTTTTGGGAGTCCATTCAAGATATATGTGTGACCTCCCTTACCGCTTCCGCCTCATATGAATGCTTATAAAGTCTTATTCAGATTTCATTTGACAGCTTAACCATCGCGTATACGCGCGCGACGTCAACTTGCGTGTGCATTGGACATTGTGCAAATAATACGCGCTGGACGGCTATCAGTACGCTTAATTTGTAAAAGGGAATCTGAATAAGACTTTAGAGGGATCACCATGGGTCAAGAAATGCTCTCAAATGTAATAAATACGAAAATAACAAGACTTTCCCACATTTCCCTTGGATATTGGGTTGGGGGAAGTACTTACATAGTGCATCAGGTGATCAGTGCCAGGAATTTTCGGGAAGCTAGCTTGCGCCTACCAAAAATAGGATAATTACCTTACAGCTATGTATGGATGTCATACAGCCCCCTTGTTTGCCAAATATAACATTTTAGCAAACAATGACACCTATAAATTAGAATTGGGAGTTTTTATATATAAGTACAGTATTAATGAATTACTCGAGCTTATTTGACAGTTTATTTACCCTACGATCTAATATTCATGATTACCAAACAAGAAACGCTAATAACTATAACTTGACTAAAAATAGCAGGGTTTTCACCGATCACGCTGTCCGTACAGCTTGTCCTATATTATGGAACTCATTGCAAAAAATTTTAAGAGCGTCTTATTCAGTGAAACATTTCCGGAACGTGTACAAAAGACACTTAATTTCAAAATATGATTAATTGACGAGCATTGTATTTTTTTTTGTTGTTGTTGTTTCTTGTGTGTTTGTTGTTTTTAATTTTTATTATTTGCTGTTGCATTTTCTGTTTGGTAACTTTTCTGTTAAAGGGGATGGCTACCTCTAGCCTTACTGGCCTTTCGGCCATCTCCTCCATGATTCTTTGATGGTATTTTAATGCGTATTTTGTATTTATATGTGAATTGTGGAAATAAATAAATGAATGAATGAATGAATGAATGATGTAGTAGATAAAGGGTGAGAAACAGACCATTACCATAGATAATTGGTGTCTTGTTGAGGTATGGTGAGCATGTTAGTCGCACGGAAGGCGAGACCCCGAAGCCTTTCGAGCGACTAACATGCGAACCATACCTCAACAAGACACCGATTATCTATGGTGATGGTCTGTTTTGAACCGTTTATCTTACATATACGACGAGCAAAAATAAACGAATTTGTTGTAAAAGTGTATTCATTTTCCAAAAAAACCAAATGGAAAAAGTTGTGGGTTTTTTCCCCAAAATAAAAACACCTCGAGATAGTGTAATATTCTTCCCATGTGTCCTGCGTGCGAGTCTATTTAATGACAAATGCAAGTGATTTTATCAAATCAATACAGAATTGATCTCAATTGACAATTGTATTTGAAGTGGTTTGGTAGGTTATTCACTTGCTTTAATCCGCTGGAGTTTATTCACCCCGTGACCATTGTTATTCAAATGATTAATGAATAATGCAAATTATACAGAGTTTTCAACGTTTTGACTACCATCTGTTTCAACACCATGAAATTTATATCTTAGAAAAATGTGAGTATAAGCAGATATTTGACAAATCTAGTAACGGTGTGTCCAATGGTGCTCCCCATTATGGGTAGGTCACAGTATTTTTGCAAGCCTCTTTGGTCGGGTAGTATCCCGGGGTTCTTGCCTAGTAGCTAATTAGCATGGACCGTTGAGCGTTTTTGGGTTGGGCAAGGATAAAGACAGATTCCCTTCTAAAAACCAATGGCAAGTTTATATACATGTGCTGAGTATACACAACGAAACGGTTACTTTTCAATTATGAATATTTACTTTGTTATGCTAATTAAAATTTAATTTGCATAAATTTAAATGAGCACCAGTGGTGTTATGAATTACTGTTATACGGACTGCAGGAGCCCTCCATAATTCTCTTGCCATGTAACATTTGCATTTAAATCGAGCTGTAAATGCATTTGTTCCGTAATTCTATCTGAGACTAGTAACCAACTCAGATTCTACATGTATGTTGTGATTCTTTCCATAGTGTTTCTAGAATGTCCATGGTATTCCTTTTGTTTAGCTCGCTGCCCGAGACCGTTATCTTGAGCCATTGTGTTGATAATTCTCTGGGCAGCTAGCTTGCGCCTACAAATGTAATGGTTGAGGCAACGAACCTTAAACAAAAGGAATACAATGGATAATCTGTGAATAGGAAAGGGCTAGACGTATATATAACGATAAATGTTATATTGTTCTCCGATTAACTGTTACAACAACATAGAAATAAGTATAATCTAACAGCTAGTACCTCAAAGCATGTTACATCACCACCAACACCATCACTAAAAATGGCAACACCAAAAACACGGTTTGTTAACAAAGACTGTTTATTTCTTTTATAAGTAGGCCTACAGCTTGCATGGAAACTCTGATTTAACCAATCTGTTCGACTTACATCTACAGATGTGTTGTTTCATAAACCAGACTTTAGCAAGTCGACAGAAGAATATAAATATTCCCTTTTTGGGAAATAAGAGCACTTTAGCGTACTCCAAATCTCCTTCGTTTCAGCTTGGAAAGTGGTAGTGGATCTCCTCACAGTACAACACAACATTTTCATAGAATCTGCCATGAAACATATCATGCTTCTGTCTTTTATACCAAACTTGTAAAACTGATAAGTCTTAGTTCTATTTATCGCTTATTCTTTCACATTATTTTAGCAACAGATTTAACACTGATCTACTGGACTTACCTTATGAGAGGTGATATTTCACATCCGGTCTCATCTGATGTTCTGGCTGCAAAAGTTAGTTTATTCTATGAACATGATGAAGCGGATGTTGTTATGTCACAGGTCAAAGTTGAGTTTAATCTCTGAGGTGTTTTATTAACAGAATAGTCGACTGCAGATCCGTCGGATAACGCCTTTTCAATGGGAAATGAACTTTGCTGCTTGGATGATGTCACGATGAGGTTAGCATTTATTCCGTATTGTAAAGCGTGTTCCGATGGATCTGTACTCGATCGGCCTCTAATCACTGAAGAATAGTAAGCCCCGCCTCCCTTAATAAGTAAACTTTTTCCGTTTCTCATTATTCGCGGAGGAGGTCATGTGCGTGTTTTATAAATACGTATTTAAGAATATAGTCGAAGTTCGCTGACAATAGGGGGGTACGTCATTGGGCGTCATTTGAGTGGCAAATGCCATGACATTAATATGTAGGCCTATTTATAAATACTGTATAGTCGAAGCTAGCAAACCATAGAGAGGTATGATTGATATTGGAGTGGCAGACAGCAGAGGTGATAAACTTCTCGACTTTCTGGACTCGACTACTCAACCCATAGGATAATTTTGAATTTGCCTCCTGGCACGTCCGTGCAGTGGTAATACAAACTCGTGCAGTGAGAATTAAAAATCAGTGCTTACAATATTTATATACTATTCACGTTTCAACCACACTAATGACCGGGATATTAAAGAAGTTCCTCAACAAAGTAAGACTGTTCGAGTCAAACAAATGCAAACAAATTCAATCAAAATATATTGCCTTACACCGTCTTTGGCAACGCCCTTCTCCCTAATTTTTCGATCACTCGTGGGAGAAAAGCCTCTGGACTTAGCGTGGGTGTAGAGCGGTATAATGTGTTTATTTTATGCAACTTTTTCCAAATTTTTTTTTCCAAAACATTTCATAAAACATAATACCATTTAACTTAGTATCAATAAACCAGATGTGTACGTACTTTCATCAAAATGCATCTAGGTACAACAATAATTGCAAATCGATTTAAATGGTTTGAACATTTAAATGAAAATCTATCCTTCTAAATAAATCAGAGATTACAGAGCTTGTAATTTTATGAAATGTTAGGCACCTGTGTGCACTTTATGCAACTTTGCATTCTGATTAACATTATTTAAACAAACAAACAAACAAACCCCGTTAACTTGACCTAAGTGAACCAGGTGTGTACTTCTTCGAGCTGTAGCCAAGTAAAAACAATGACAAATTAATTTAAAGGATTTACATTTTAAATGAAAGCTACCCTTCCATAATAACTCTTTTCTGATTAACATTTTACAAATATTGTAATTTTTGAAATTGTCATCACCTGTGTGCATTTTTTTAAACCGATTAACATTTTGTAATCATAGAAATAATACCTTGACATTAAAGTGAACCATGTGTGTACTTTCATCGAGCTGTAACAAATTGTAATTTTATGAAATTGTCGGCAACTGATTTAAATACATTATAAATAAATGTCGGTGCTTTTACGTGCGCTACACCTAAGTACCAGCACACTTCAACAATTATTCCGTTGCCATTAGGATATATCAGAATCATTTCCGCTTCATGTGCAGGTACTCTCAGCTGATTGTGATTACCCCCAGCAGCTCCCCATTTTACACCTGGGTGGAGTGAAGCAATTGGGAATTATGCCGTCTTGCCCAAGGACGCAACACACTGGCCGGGGTGAGGCTCGAACCCACGACATTTTGATAATGAAGCTCGCGTCCCAACCATTAGGCCAATTTACATTCCAGTTAACATTGTGTAAACATAATATATTCGCTGATGAAAGATGGAGTACCATCTGAAAAAATTCCGAGGTAGCAATACATTTCTTGTGTTTAGATCAATAGTTTAAATCAAAATCATAATAATGTTAACTTGACATTATAATGAACCATATGTGTACTTTCATCAGGCTGTAACTAGATTTAAAAAATGACACGAAGAATCAAGCCATAAGTATGCACTTTCAAATTCTATACATTTTATGTAGCTGTTTAGTTATGGCAGGAAAGAAAAACCGTGAGACCAATCGTGAAAAAATATTTCAGAAACAAATTGTCCTTACGATGATATTACGTGAACGTTTGGAAAATTGTAAATGTTAATAATTTATTTTTAAAGCTTACATTTTAGAATATAAGTTGTGATGTACCCCAAGGGTAAATTCTTGGACCCCTAATATTTGTATTATATATCGATAAATACATGAAGGATATGTTCCAATTTCTTCTCTCTTCTGATTACACAATATTGTTATATTCAAATATGAATAGGCCTATCATTAGTAAGGTATTTTTAAAGTAAGAAATAGAGTTACGCATCGCGAATCAAGAACAAACAAAATTGGGGATCAATTTAATGATACTAGTGATACCAAAGGCAATGGAATTTAAATATAATAAGAGAAAAGTGCAGTTTGCCAGGGAAGGGTTTAGACAGAGATAAGTTATGAGCCTCCCAACCACTTGGTTGATGGATTGTAAAATTATCTACATGCAGGCGACCACCCACACCCAATCAAATAGAAATCTTAAAGGAGGATTTCGTGATCCTAGCATCCTCTTTTTATGACATTTTCAGTAGATATCCACGAAAAAAGCTTATTTCCAAAATTTCAGTTGATTCCGATTTTGCGTTTGCTAGTTATGCGTGATTATGTGTATTACACTGCTCCATAGACAATGTGTTGTAATTTCGTTCTGTTGCACCAGAACGAAATTCAAATTTGGCGTTATTTTTGCTAAACGAATTAATCTGCAAGAAATATTTGGTACATAAACATTATGGTGTTCCAGTGGTGTAAAAATCTCAACTTTTTTTGGGAAAAGTGGGGAGATGAGGCTGTGGATCACGAAATGCCCCTTTAAGCAAATGGTTAACTCAATCTCTTTATCCCCCAGCTGACGTCAGATGATCATTTGACGACGAGTGGATGCACGATGAGCGTATCACTTCATTGCGGACGTGGAAGAGATTAGTTGTTTGAAAATAGAGAGCGCCACATACGACTGATGTCATTTTTTAGATCAAAAACAAAATCCAAATCTTCCAAAAGTTATTAGCTGGGATAACATCACAGCTACAACAGCCAGAGAAAAAGCTTTCTTTTTAACAACTATTTTTATTCTGTTTTTACTCAACCAGCTTCCAACACTCAGTGGCCAAACATACATGGGTTCCAACATTCCTGGGTAATATTCAAATCAACGAATGTGATGTCCTCAAGATCTTGTGCAATTTAAATGTTTCCAAGGCTATTGGCCCTGATGGGATATTTCCAGGGGTCTTGAAAAAATGCGCTCATGAAACTGTTTTTCCTTTGTGCCACATTTTTAACTTATCTTTGAGTTCTGGTATTATGCTTGAGGCCTGGTTAAAAGCCAATGTTGTTCCTGTTTTTAAAAAATCTGACAGGCAACGTGCTGAAAATTATAGACCTGTGTCATTATTGTGTATATGTGGAAAAGTGACGGAGAGAGCTATTTCTGATCAGGTGTTTCCCGCAATTAAAGACCAAAAGGGTCGCTCCACTGTGACACAGCTATTATCTGTTTTTCATGAAGTCAGCACTACTCTGGACAACGCTGGGCAAGTTGACATGATTTATCTTGATTTCTCAAAGCTTTTGACAGTGTTTGTCATAATTTATTGCTTCACAAATTGCAATCTTTTGGTTTTCATTCTGACCTCAATTGGTTTCGCGCTTATTTAACAGAGCGGAAGCAGAGGGTTGTTATTGATGGGGTTAATTCCGACTGGCTTCCCGTTGTTTCAGGGGTGCCCCAAGGTTCAATATTGGGGCCTATGCTTTTTCTTTTATACATTAATGACATGCCCAGTGCTGCCCAGAATTCGTCTTTAGCTTTGTTTGGAGATGACTCTAAATGGTATAAAAACATCTCTGATGTCTCCAAAGTGATATCGATGCATTATTTAATTGGAGCAAAACTTGGGATCTCCATTTTCACCCCTCTAAATACTAGATCATATCAATCACCAGACGTAGGAATGCAATTCATCATGATTATAAAATGAATGGTGCCGTTCTAGACCGTGTTAGTTCCATCAAAGATCTTGGTGTTGATATATCCTCATCTTTCACTTGGGATGGTTGTTAAAAAAGTGTTTAAAAAACCACACCATTGGCTTCAATATGCCAGGACGTTTTTCTCAGCCTTGGTTCGTAGTGATTTGGAATAATATTTGGGTTCCAAGATGAGCTCTAGTGTTGGAGACCTAAAAAGAAGAAAAGCACTAGCCTGGGCAGCTTTCTGGAAACTGGAACGCCTTTGGAGAAGCCCGTCCTTGCCAATCGATACAAAAATCAAGCTATTTCAGACAACGTGTGTTTCTGTCTTTCTGTACGGGTGCGAGTCATGGGTAATTACCAAGGACATGGAAAACAAGATCAATGTATTTGCAACATCTTGCTACAGAGTCATGTTAAACATCAAACGTGTGGATCGGATTCAAATGAAACCATCTACAACCTGACCAACACCACTCCACTGGTTGCCAGAGTCAAGATTCATCAACTCAAATTTCTCGGCCATATGGGAAGAGGAAACCGGGACGGCCACGCACACTGTACTTACAGTATGCCCAGTATGGGAGATACTGAAGGGATGCTGCAGCCAAACAAAATTGTTTCGCTTGCCTAAGATCGCATTAGTTGGAGAAAGCTTGTAGTCGCCTGTTCCGCAGCCGACTGATGATGATGATGATGATGATTGCAGTCCCCTCTGGAGTGGTACCTCAAAAATGTTTTTTAACAGTGTAAAACTAGAGGCACAGAGAATTCCAGGAAGAAGCTGCATTTGTCTGAAAATGTTTTTTGATAATATTATTATATTAGTATTGCGCACTGAACTGTTCGTGAAAATGTAATAGATCATGTTTCCACATTTTAATTTGATATGAAATACTATTTATAGCAGAATGTTATTGATAAAAATACTAGTGGCAAGAAAAGCATGCAATGTTATAACTTCATTAAGGTGGCACACAGGATCACTCAAAGTAGAAAATTTTAGAAATTGTATTGTATTGTATCTTAAAAAGCAATGATGATAAGTACATAATGATACAAAGAATCCAACTAGCGCTGCAGATTTATGCAAATAACAGCAGTTTTTGAGAAAAGCGCCAATTTGGATTTTTCCATACCAACCAAACTACCCTAAATATCCATTTACTAGGTTTGATTATGAAAGTGGGAATAAACACATCCCCGTTAAATACATCACTTGGCGAAACCTACTTATGCCGGCCTCTGATATGAAAATAATTGTGGCATTTGGATTTTAATTCTGAACATAATATTTCTTCTGGTGTATGCACTTATTACAAGGTATCTGTTTCGTGAGTGGGAGCAGGGGGCACGTGGTGCGCGCCACCATTAGGGGGCGCCGAATTGACCAATTCAGCATCGATTCTGCGTCCCCTCCTAGTGATGAAAGATTAATTTAAGACCGACATTCAACTTTATTATAATTAAAATTAATGAGTGATAGGCCCATTTAGGCCCTATTTGTGCAAATTGGGGAGGGGCGCCATTATGTATCCTTAGCCCTGTGCGTCACAACCCTTAGCTATGCCAATGAGTTATTTCTATTAAAGGGACAGGTTAAGTGCGTTTTAGTGTTATCAAAATGGCTAGCCGACAATTTCATTATGTATCGAACATACTAGTAAAGGAATTACAATTTTATTGCCAGATTTTACTATATTCTGACATTCTGCACGCTTCAATATCTTATATGTCAACATAATTATGATCAAAAAATTGTACGCTTCAATTGGTGTGTTTTTCGTTTAATCAAACCATTGGTTAATAGCTGTAGTTCAACTCTTTAACTTTTTTACACGTTCTTTGAATATGTTTAATAATATCTTAAAAACAAGTTTTTTAATCATGCAAAATAGTTGGACTTAATATGTGACCCGGCAGCACAAACGAGCCGTAAATTCCCTAAATTGCATTCTGTGTTACGGTGTAAAATGTGTACGAAGGTCGTATTGATTGATAACTTAAGCTGGCCCGACATCCGTCTTATTTTGATAGTCAAAAACTAATCAATAATCCTATTGTTGAAGTGGATAATAAGCTTCTACCTTAGATGGCCGGCTATAGAACTTTTAATAGCTCTGGTCTTTGTTTGCTTTTGCTAAATCCTGTTCAAGTGGTGGGTTACCAGGCATTGTATTTTGTACAGGTATGCATAACCAACAATTAACAATGAGAGAACTTTCTTAAACCTCGTTGACTTGGGGATGATTTGAAATGACCGCCAATTATGACTGTTTGATATATATTGCCAGCAATGCGGAAAAAGAGACACATGTAAAAACGTAAAAGCTATAATTTTGTTGAAGGAGCAAAGTTTAACAAACCATAACCCCGCTTCTGGATATCGTTTGAAGTCAAATGATATACCATTTTTAAGTTTATGATGTTTATTTTTAAACACGAAATAAAACAAAATTGACCGGGGAGGACTTTACGGCTCATTCGCCGTGGACGGTCACATATGGCCCATTCAGTGATTTGCTCATTCGGACGAGCGTAACAATTATCAAAAATTCAGATTTCGGTACCCACGTAATTGTCATAGATGTGCTAGCCTGTTAGTGGTTCTGCCGAAAGCCGCGTATTTAAGACAAAACCAGGTGGTGGATGACATGATCGAGCCGGCAACTTGTGAAACCGCCCGGCCGTATGGCATTTTCAATATACTTGGTTAGTTTTGTGGGGTTCATTATCGAACCCCAACGGTTTTACCATGTATTTATATTACTTATTAATATAGGCCCATTAATGTTTTAATGTTTTATGAGTTTATTGATAGTCTTGGTGAAAGTGTTGTTGATAACACCAAGAGATTCTGGTCATTTTTTAGATGAAAAACAAAATCTCTTCCAAAAGTTATTAGCTGGGATAACATCACAGGTACAACAACCGGAGAAAAAGCTTCACTTTTTAACAACTATTTTTATTCTGTTTTTACTCAACCAGCTTCCAGCACTCAGTTGCCAAAAATAGATATGTTTCAACATTCCTCACTGGGTAATATTCAAATCAACGAATGTGATGTCCTCAAGATCTTGTGCAATTTAAATGTTTCCAAAGCTATTGGCCCTGATGGGATATCTCCAGGGGACTTGAAAGAATGCGCTCATGAAATTGTTTTTCCTTTGTACCACAATTTTAACTTATCTTTGAGTTCTGGTATTATACTTGAGGCATGGTTAAAAGCCAATGTTGTTCCTATTTTTAAAAAATCTGACAGGCAACGTGCTGAAAATTATAGACCTGTGTCTTTATTGTGTATATGTGGAAAAGTGACGGAGAGAGCTATTTCTGATCAGGTGTTTCCCGCAATTAGAGACCAATTATATCATCTGCAACACGGTTGTATAAAGGGTCGCTCCACTGTGACACAGCTATTATCTGTTTTTCATGAAGTCAGCACTATTCTGCACAACGCTGGGCAAGTTGACATGATTTATCTTGATTTCTCAAAAGCTTTTGACAGTGTTTGTCATAACAAATTGCAATCTTTTGGTTTTCATTCTGACCTCCTCAATTGGTTTGGCGCTTATTTAACAGGGCGGAAGCAGAGGGTTGTTATTGATTGGGTTAATTCCGACTGGCTTCCCGTTGTTTCAGGGGTGCCCCAAGGTTCAATATTGGGGCCTATGCTTTTTCATTTATACATTAATGACATGCCCAGTGCTGCCCAGAATTCGTCTTTAGCTTTGTTTGGAGATGACTCTAAATGTTATAAAAACATATCTGATGTCTCTGATTGTCACATGCTTCAAAGTGATATTGATGCATTATTTAATTGGTGCAAAACTTGGGATCTCCATTTTCACCCCTCTAAATACCAGATCATATCAATCACCAGACGTAGGAATGCAATTCATCATGATTATAAAATGAATGGTGCCGTTCTAGACCGTGTTAGTTCCAACAAAGATCTTGGTGTTGATATTTCCTCATCTTTCACTTGGGATGATTGTTAAAAAGTGTAACAAAACAACAACAACAACAACAAAAAAACCCAAAAAACACCGCACCATTGGCTTCAATGCCCCTCATAATGTATCCAGGACTTTGTACTCGGCCTTGGTTCGTAGTGATTTGGAATATTGAAGTCCCCTCTGGAGTGGTACCTCAAAGCGCAACATCCAGAAAGTTGAGGGGGTCCAGAGAAGGGCAACTAAATTCATTTTAGATTATCCCAAGGCTGAGTACAAAGAAGATTAACCGAGCTAACTCTTCTTCCATTAAGTTTTAGAAGAGAATAATTACGTTGATCTCAATGTATTTTCAAGTGCAATCTGGGATCATATGACATCAATCTAGATGATTGATTATGTAGTTTTAAATTTGCTCGCACCTTTGATGCAACTTGTGTTTGCACTTTGACCTCTTTTGTAATTGTCCAAATTGCAGGCAAATGTAGCTTAATCTGCATTTTCCCCCTTTAATTTACTTTGCCCTTCCCTTCTTTTTTTTGGATTTGGTGGGGCTTGGCACCTGTTTGCTCCAGCCATTCACTGGACTTTTTAAAACAAATTGTGTTCCTTTGATGATATTGTGTAATTTTTGATGTGCAATATTATATTTTTTTTTGTAATTCTGTACCAGTGATAAAGTGTGATAAAATAAATAAATAAATAAATAAATAAATGAATAAATAAATAAATAAATAAATAAATAAATAAATAAATAAATAAATAAATAAATAAATAAATAAATAAAAATAAATTTCTATTGATGGTAGAACTTTCATTAAGTGATTTCCAACGCTTTGTCGTTTCATTCAACTTTCTGACCGTGAACCGCTAAAAACCCACTAATTATTAATCACCGTCTAACAAATCCAGATAAGCTAAGCTAAATTTGCATGTGAAGTGGAGGGTTAAGCGATAGAAGAGTAAATAATGGCAGCCACAAACTCACCAAAATGGCTGAGAAAAATAAATAGATTGAATTATATTGTTCAACCTGCTGCCAAAAAACAATAACATGGCACTTTCAAAACAGCACCGAGTTTCGAAGATATTCATATGTTCGATTCAATAACCCATGTATGGTGATGATGGTGCATATTCTTTTCATTTGTCGATGTGTGGTTAAATCTCAAATCCTTGAACATGTCCCGTTATTTTTGGTCTATGTAAAAACCTATTGTTGAACTTGCAGTTGAATATATGTGTTAAAAGACTATAATGGTAATCTCTTGTCAGTGGATTGAACTTCCAGTCCATGTATTGAAAAAAAAAAAAAATCGAATTTTCTCGAGTTGCTGATGAGCATGCGCAGATCGTAAAAATGCGTCATTTCAGCTGATGAATGGGAACGCTGCATTCGTAGTGGGAAAGATACGTATCTTTTTTTCCTACATGCGGTGTGCTTTGCTAAGCCTGAGTCGCTCGACCTATCTCGAACAAAACCGTGCGTGGCTGTTGAAGTACTAGTGGATTCGCCCTACTATCACGCACTTTTTGACACGAAGATATAGGGATTATGACGCTACTGATGTAAAGCGAGGCCTGGCACTCGTACAAATCGGTAGTCAATTATTATTATAACAAAAGGGCTAGCTTCCAAAAATGCATAGAACATGTTAAACATATTAAGCTATTACATGTATATAAACTGCTCAAATAAAGAAAGTCCGCAGTCATGTAACCCGTTCTACATCAAAACCTGATCTTGTTATGACAATTTGATTGATAAAGTCGTGCGCAGAATCTTGTTAGCTCCAATTTGATACCAAATTTGCTACCCAAAACTCTAAATTAACAGAGATTGATGCCTGTATATGAAATATGGTGCATTTTCAAAAGTTGCAAATTTAAAAACGGAGCACGCGGATCTGTAGGTGGATGGCAGAGTACGCCCATTGACATAGCCCGAAACAACCGCTAGCTCATATCGATCGCATCGTGCCCTAGTATTCATCAGTAAAGCACTGTAACAAGCCATGCGTTTTAAATTAACAATTGAATAAAGCGCTCACTTCGGATAGTCGACATGGGTTCATCGTGGGCAAACAAGCTTGACCACATTGCCACGCTAAGCAAATTTCGACCGCGTGTATCGTTTTGATTTGCAACTTTTGAAAATGCACCAAATGCCATAAACTGGTATCAATCCTTGTTACTGTTGAGTGTTTGGTAGTAAATTTGGTATCAAATTAGAGCTAACAAGATTCTGCACACGACCGTATCAATCAAATTGCCATAACAAGATCAGGTTTTAAAGTAGGACGAGTTACATGACTGCGGACTTTCTTTATTTGAGCAGTTTAGTAAAGAGCATGTTTTGTCCTTTCCAAGGACACAGAATAATAATTGTTTCATGTAAAATTAGACGGTGGCGTTGACTCCAGTAATGCAGATATTAATACTTTTTTAAACCGCAAAACAGTTTTTTTAACAGTGTAAAACTAGAGGCACAGAGAATTCTAGGAAGAAACTGCATTTGTCTGAAAATGTTTTTTGATAATATTATTATATTAGTATTGCGCACTGAACTGTTCGTGAAAATGTAATAGATCATGTTTCCACATTTTAATTTGATATGAAATACTATTTATAGCAGAATGTTATTGATAAAAAATACTAGTGGCAAGAAAAGCATGCAATGTTATAACTTAATTAAGGTGGCACGCAGGATCACTCAAAGTAGGAAATTTTAGACATTGTGTTGTATTGTATCTTAAAAAGCAATGATGATAAGTACATAATAATACAAAGAATCCGACTAGCGCGGCAGATTTATGCAAATAACCGCAGTTTTTGAGAAAAGCGTCAAATTTGATTTTTCCATACCAACCAAACTACCCTAAATATGCAAATCGACGAATATTGCATATTTGTATTCTAAAGACACAATATTGGATTTTTAAGATGTATTCTTAAAACGAAGAACAAATTCAAAATTGTGAGAAAACTTTTACTAGTTTTGATTATGAAAGTGGGAATAAACACATATCCCCGTGAAATACATCACTTGGCGAAACCTACTTATGCCGGCCGCTGATATGAAAATACTTGTGGCATTTGGATTTTAACTCGGAATATAATATAAACGCATCCCAAAAAGAAAGTATCCAGTTTGATTTTGGTCCATAAGTCAAAGATGTGGTCTTAAATCAAGACCTACCAAAAGTATGTTACAGATCTATTTATTCCGCAGAGTTTGATACCCCATTTGTCCAAATCGATGCAGAATTGATAACACAATGACCTTTTGAATGTAATCACCTCAATTTCAAAAGTTGCAGTAAATTCCTATTAATTTAGTACTGCTACTCAATATGGACAGCGATAGATCAAGGCCAGGGCGCATCAGAAGTCTCGCTGAGAGCATGGGCCGCAGATGTCTGACAATCATTGATGCAGCAGGAGGACATACCAGATATGGACTGTGAAAAGTGAACGGGAAAACATCGAGGAAGGAGTAAAAGAGTATTTGTATGGAATAAAACACATGAAGTGGAACAGCCTTAGACCGTCTCTGTTATTGTGTACCTTTGTGAAGAATCTTAAGAAGCAGGAAAACACCATCAATAGGAATTATTGCAACTTTAAAAATTGAAGTGACTACATTTAAAAGATCACTGTGTCATTAATTCTGCATCGGTTTGGACAAATGAGGTATCAAACTGTGCGGAATAAATTCATCTGTAACATACTTTTGGTAGGTCTCGATTTAAGACCACATATTTGACTTATGGACCAAAATCAAACTGGATACTTTCTTTTTGGGATGCGTTTATATCTGTTTCGTGAGTGGGGGGGGGGGGCAGAGGGGCACGTGTCCTGGGCGCCATTGATGAAAGATCAATTTAAGACAGACATTCAATTTTATTATAATTAAAATTAATGAGTGATAGGCATATTTAGGCTCTATTTGTGCAAATTGGGGGAGGGGCGCCATTATGTATCCTTAGCCCTGGGCGCCACAACCCTTAGCTATGCCAATGAGGTCAATTTAGATTAAAACGACCGTTTAGGTGCGTTTATTGTTATTGTACGATTCAATTGTTGTGGTTTTTTTTAATCAAACCATTGGTCAATAGCTATAGAGATTCAACTATTAAACGTTTTTACATTTTACATACTTTGAATATGTTTAATAATATCTTAAAATACAAGTTTTTTAATCATGCAAAATGGTTTGACTTAATATGAATTCAGTGATTTGCTCATTCGGGCGAGCGTAAAAATTATCAAAATTCAGATTTCGGTACCCATGTAATTGTCATAGATTTGCTAACATAGCCTGTGAGTGGTTCTACCGAAAGCCGGGTATTTAAGACAAAATAAGGCATTTTACATGAATCTGTAATTTATACACTGAGCGGCCTATATAAATTTTAATTTTTTACACTAGTGATGGGAACACTGATGGAACTTAAACTACATCTTTTTAATTTTGTACACTCAACGGGGTCAAATTCCGGACATTCAAATGCCACCTACGTCACTGTTTCTAAATAAGGAAAGAGGCATAATAATTGACCAAACAAAGGTCAACTCAAGTTGTAGGATTTGTAAGCGCCCGCGGCACACGTATATGGTCAATTCCAGCGAAAGCGGGACAAAATTCTCTCTTTGTTAACTTTCCACTTTAAAATGTCATTAATAAAGGAGATCACGTTTTTGATGGAGCATATCTTGTCGCGTCCAATGTGCTCTCTTTGCGCATATAGGCCTTTACTAGCAGGTCATTCCAGGGGACAAGTTATAATGGCTTAAATGAATTGGCGTTACCCACGAAGTCAAAGATAAAGCACCATATATGTCATTGAATGTCCTTCAATCAAAATGAAATTATTACCGTTAGAAAGACGTTTGCATGATCTCTCATCATAATTATGTAAAACGATTGAATTCCACCAAAGTTAAGTCAATTTGGCTAATAATTTTGTTACCCGCGTATCAAAAATAAAATGATCGTTCTGAAAAATGTTAAGTGAATATGCCATAAATGACTATATCATGAAACGAAGTTTCGTTCTATAATTCTGAGGTCCAAGTGATTATTTTATGCAAATACATTTTACTCACAAAATTCCATAAAATTAAATTTGATGTTACCCACGTATCAACTGTTACCCACGAGTCCAGCAAATATAATTGCCATAACTTAAATTAACATTTAATGACTTTGGACACTGAATTTAGTTTGACAAGCGCTTAAAATTGTAAATCGTAAAAATACGTTCACCGCTTTAAAAAAGAATCGACGACGGTTTAAACTTTTGATACCCACGAATCCCGAATAGATGCTAACCTTGAAAAACAAGGAGATTGTTTATTTTAAGTTTAAATCAGCACATATTAAAGCCATGGGTATGCTATAATTTTTTTTTTTTTTTCAGTTTATGCACCTAAGAAACGCAAACCCCAAACGGTACTATAGTACTTATAGCTTTACCCACGAATTCGGCGTTACCCACGAATCCAAGGATTTACTCGTAAATTATATGTTTCTTATGCATCTCAACATTTTGGAAACATGCGAAATAGTTTTCAAAACAGTCCTGTTTAATAGCGTCCTCTTGAAGGTATACTGAAGCTGTATCATGAAGTTTTGATTGATTATCCTAAATTACCATTTTTTGGGTAAATGCAATTGGTTAGAGAAACGGAAATCATTGAAACACAATCGAGGAATAACCGCATGATGGTTTCCAACCTTCTGTAATATTTTCTATTTTGCCGCTTACCAATACATACCTTCAAATATATGTTTTACCCACGAACATTTTGGTTACCCACGAATCCCTACTTAAATTATAGTTAACAATGTATTGATAGTATTTTAGTTCATAGCAGGTTAATAATTTCTTGCTAGCTTGTTTGCAGTTATATATAGTTTGTATGTGATTTCGTTTTGGATTTCATGCTGTTGTAAGATATATTTAGTGTTTTGTTGTTGCCAATTTCTTTGTAGCATGTATGTAATTCAGCCTTTTGGCTGCCATATGCATTGTTGTAATAAACCTTGAATAATAATAATAATAATCATAGGAACTGTCAAACACGATTTAATAGAATACTGCTGCATGAAAATATGGAATGATTTTACTTAATAATATAAAACTGTTTGCTCTGTCTATTTGAATTTGGCAACTTCATTATTCTAAAAAATTTTATACCCAAAATGCCATAATGATCAATTCTAAATATTCCATGTAGTTTGTATTTTGATTAAAATTCATTTTAGTGCCATTGCAGCCTGAATTATTGACATACGGAAAAGTAATTTTTATTTTTATTAAAAAAATTAATAGGAATTGCTATTTTTCAGACGCAGTTACCCCACGAATCCATCTGAGATCCTCATCCTGCGACGAGATACAAAATCTAACTTTATATTTCTATGAAGCATTCATTCTAATCTTTCGAATACAGTAATGTTAAATGACAGCCACTTTGGAAAGAGTTCGAAGAATTGACACAATCTTAACTGTACACCTGGTTCTTTCTTAAACTTTGTAATAACCATAATATTTCTTTGTAGATAAATGTAATTAAATTCTATTTCACGTTCAAAGTCTTCAACGATTTCTAGTGTATATGAGTCACACATAAAATATTGAAAGATATTAAAGAAAGTGAAATTTTATGGCGTACAACAGGTGAAAAAGGCTTGAATTCGTGGGTAACATGCATATGCGCATTTAACACTTTATTTGGTCTAGCAAGAAAAGTTATTTTTCAATCCGATGGCACTTCCACCTGATGATTCACTAGATATGATCGTCTCATTTGATAAGTCTAGAATTGAAAAGGAAAACATTTTGAAAATGGCCCCCAGAGAGAATTTTGTCCCGCTTTGGCTGGAATTGAACACCTGGCAAGGTTGGCATACTGCTAATTAGGTGTACTTTTCCCATTTTTTTTTATAAACTACTTCATTCAGTTTCAAAGAACAGTTAGTAAAATAATTTTTCGGGTAAAAAATGAGAAAAAATCCTTCAATATGGTGACTGATGCCATGGAAACGGAATTGACGCGTCAGTTACGAATTTGACAACACAGCAGATTCTCCATACTCTTCTGAATACTTATTTCAAAGAAATAGCTAGTAAAAATAACTTGTTTTCGGGTAACAAATAAGAAAAGTCCTTCAATATGGAAACGGAATTGACACGTTTATTACAACTTTGACAACACAATAGAAAAGATTCTCCGTAGACCTTACTCTTCTAAATATTTTGATAAAGTTGTCCGTTTAAAATATCTGTTTTACGGAATCGTTAAATACAGCGCTCCAGGTTGGACGATAAAGAGGAAAAACATCAATATCAAAAATGAAATCTGCCATTTAACTTAGGGTCTTTTTATTTTTTGGTTTTGGTAGGTCTATTGTTCAGAAACGAAAACGCACGGGATTATGTGAGTTGATCTGTATAGTAACTTGTATTCATTGTTAATTTTGAAGTACCTATCAGCTTATTTCAATAGAGGTAGATGCCTACTGTTAGTAAAGGCTGGATAAGACAAGATTATGGAACACCCACAGTGTGTGGAACACCAGGTGTTTTAGTGGTCTAGCACCCCTTTCGCTTATGTCCTCTAATACCTCTCTGTCTAGGCCTTTGATGTTGTTAAACTGATTCACATTAATGTGACAACATTCCAATCCGAATGAAAAAGGTCCACTTTTTTCTGTAAAAACGTTGAAAATCAGCCCTTAAATCACAAATCGTACCCCAATAAATCCTTGCTTTAACGGGCCTGTTCAAGGCTGCAGTGACGCCCTTCCCTCTTGACTTTTTCGTATCAATGTAGCTCCTTATTTCGCTTCCTCTCCCTCCGAATCCGTCTCCCCTCTCCCTCCCCGGCCCGCCCCTCCCCTGTTCCTCTCTTTCTAGTCTTTCCATCTCTCCCCCTCTCTCTCAATTACCCCTCCCACTCTCACTTGTTCAGTCTGTCAGTCTTAAGTATCTCCTCCCTCTCCTCCTTTGCAAAATTTATCAGTATGATCAATGACTGACAAAAATCAGCTCTGTAAAAATAAAAATTTTAAATCTACTCAGGTCTCGCATATAGGCCCAATTATCAGATTAGCAATTGCTAAATAAATTGCTAATAAATTACCCTCGCTGGAATGCGAAGGATGAATAGAATAAATTACCGTCGTTCGAATGCGAAGAATGAATAGAATAATTACCTTCGTTCGAATGCGAAGAATGAATAGAATAAATTACCTTCGATCGAATGCAATTCTTTTGTGTTGCATATCAATATATCGCGAATTTAAAACCGTAACATTTATACACTTCTTTTGTCTAGATTAGCACCAACCCTCTCATCTCAAGTTTTCATGTCAGAATTTAACATAACTCCTCAAACTGAAAACAAATATTCTCTTCGTTCAACTTTTTAGTGAGCAACAAAATACTAGAATAAAGGGATTGTTCACACGTACTATGCTAATACTTCAAAATAACAATGAGATCTGAAACCGAAAACTGAAACAGGAACCGAAACCAAAGAGATAAAAAGACCCTTAGCATTTTTTAAATGATTTTACTAAGGCAGCTCAAAACTTTAATCTAATACTGTTAAGGGATCTGGAATGAGCGTTTCGACAGTATTTTTTGTGGGACATGAAAGCACATCAGACATATCAAATTGCATTCTGAATACGAAGAATGTCTTCCTGATATCAAATAATTTTTTTAAATTCACGATATAATACAAAATGTTATTAAAATTTGATATTTTTCACATTTTTGATATATAACAGTTCTCGAAGTAAATTTTTTTAAACTAATGATATATTCTTAAAGTGTATGTAGCTGGGAGAAATGCCGACGATCAATTGAAAATTTTGACCTTTCATATTGAAGATATGGATTTTTTCCCAAAAAGACCTATTTTTTTTTTTTTTTTTGGAAAAAAAATCCATATCTTCAATACGAAAGGTCAAAATTTTCAATTGATCGTCGGCTTTTCATCCACATACATACACTTTAAGTATAAATAATCAGATTTATAAAGTTTACTTCGAGTACTGTTTTAAAAATATCAAAAATATCAATTTTTAATCATTTGCCATATTAATGTGTATTACATTGCGAATTTCAAAAAATATTTGATAACAGAAGGACATTCTTCGTATTCAGAATGTAATTTGATATGTCTGATGTGGTCTAATGTCCCACAATAAACACTGTCCAAAAGTTCATACCCCATCCCTTAATTGTATTTCCAAATTCCATAATTATATTTTCACGGTATGAATCGCTACTGAATATCACTTTTTCAAACTACTATACTGAAACACACAATGGAAGATTTCACAGCAAATAACATCAATCCAGAATTTAAACTGAAATTTGCCAGTTTACAAAATGTGGAAAATGTGGTCATAAACATGTCTTGCTTATGAGTAATACAAATATACTGCGCCAATAAAGTATCCTTACATTTAGAAAAATAATCACAATTTCCAAACTGAACAATATTGGGGTAAATGTGTTTTTTAATAGATGCACTATCTAATCCTGCACATTATGACACCACATTGAATCCAATGTGACTTCAAGAAGCAAAGTTACAAGCATTTGATTAGACGAAGGTCACGTTTTAAAAGTGACAAATTGGCCTATGCAAAACTCCACAGACTAGACATATGGTTTGAGAGTGGTGAATGACTAATTTATTCGTTTGGCTTTAATTTAGAGCAAAAGGAACAAAAGAAAACTGAAACAAAAGAACTGACAAATAAAATGAAAGTTATGAAAAGTACAGAGAAGTAAAAACTGAAATAAAAACTGCTTTAAATAACGCTTCATTGAAGAAACTGTGTTGTCTCTTTGTTGCGCTTGTTGGAATCTTTTTGCGCCTTGTATAGGCCAGTTTGTCACTTTTAAAACTGGACCTTCGACTATTCAATTGCTTATAACTTTACTTCTTGATGTCAATGTGGTGTCATAATGTGCAGGATTAGATAGTGCATCTATTAAAAAATCAAATTTACCCCAATTTGGTTCACATTTGAAATTGTGATTATTTATCCAAGTGTAAGGATACTTTATTGGCGCAGTATATAATGCCATGTTGTTAAGGCACAGTCTCGTAAACCCGAGGTCTTGGGTTCGATTCCCAGGCGGGATCACTTTTTCTGCTTGTCTCCTTTATTATTTGTGACTGCAAACCCGATAAAAAATATCATGTTTAATTATATAATTCCCGTCGATCATGCCACTGTTTTTCCGTGAAATATAATGCTGTCCAGATTTTATTTTATGATGTTGTAATTGGCATATCGTCCGGCCTGAAATCGAGATGATTTTAATATGTCTCAACTTGGCATATCTCACCTTCTCAAAAATACAAAGAAGGGGTTAATAGTGGCGATGTCAGATAACAAATCCCTCATATTTTAATTGCTGCAAGCTTGAAAGATACCACTAATAGGCCTGGGCGATACATGACGAGGAACTATTTGTTTATGGGCCATCTGAAATGGCTGCTTTAGAATCACTTAAATTGACCAAGTCATATTAGATATTGCAAAAAAAGTACATTGTGGGTTTTGATGCTTCGAAATGGTATATTTTCTCTCACAATGTGACAACATATTTGTTGAAATATTACCAAAATTCATCCGCATTGCATTGGTCTTAACTAAATATTCGCTCTTTTTCATCATTTGGCATCATGTAGATTGTTGGCGTATAACTGTGAGAGTTCTAAATATGAGACAATTTCGCTCCAAATTAGCCATTTATGCATTGTAAATTTTAATTGCAACACAGTAGTATTGAACCTATAGGGATAAAGCAAAATTGACCTCATCAAGAAGATAATAATCATAATTCAGCATCGAAGTGGTTACGTAATTCTCTTGGTTACCGGATCACGCTATTTTGATATGCCTTCAAGTGCCATATACTTTGTGTGGTGATTGTTTCGATCGTGGTTCATAACTCAAGCGCGTGATCCCGTTGACATAGTAACATTACGTAACTTCGATACTGAATTGCTTTATAAAGAGAAAATTTTTAATATGCGAACCATTTTGTTACCAATTGCATCTATATAAGCATCGAATTGCCTTGTAAGGTTAAATCGGTCATTTTTAATATTAAGGTAATACACTATTTTAAAGTGTTGCGATTTGGTAGTTCATAACATCTTGCGAATGGTAATGAGCTTTGGCAAAAATTACATTGCTCATTTCCTTGCGAGTGTGTAGAAGAATTCAAATATCACATAAATAATTTTGTAGGTCCTGTGGTTCTTGAGTTATGTTGTAAAGAGGGCTGAAACAACAACACTTTTGACAACAATAAATTAAGCAAGTTTTCAAATTATATAGTTTGTAGAATGAACTTTTGCAAACCATCAATGTGTTATTTGCCAATAATTTATTGATCTAGAGACTGAAAATCGATTTTTATGGTTGCTTCGACCAACAACACCTCGTCTACCCTTAATACCGTGAAATTATATTTAAAATTTCAGCGTTGTACTTATAATAGATAGCTTATTTTTGGATGTCTTTGCAAACATTGCAAATGACAAGACAATTTGTAGGGAAAGCGAATGTTTTAAAAGGAATTTGCTTTAGAAATTTAACTTTATTGATACAATTTACCTTAATAGTATTTTCTAGAAAAAAAATAGCAGCTTTTGATTTGATATTTTTAAACGAAACTGTATGTACAAGGCCTACAAATATTATAGTTTATCACCAAATCGAAGATTTGGGACATTGTGGCAGTTTGACACAGTTAGTATGGTTGGTAACACGGCGACATTTTCCCAATCCCAGCAAAACCCGGCACGAAATCCCAATGTCCAATTTTCAGACTAAACACTCGCGGCTAAAAATAGTGTGATGTGCTGTAAACGTTGAAGTGTGCCCTCTGGACATGCTAGAGTTTTTTTAGCTGAAAGTCTCATTATAGTAAACTGACTATAAGGTTAAGCTTTTATACCACATTACGAACACCTATTCCTATGGAGAGATTTTTAAAATGCTCCTGTAATGTTCAATGCTTCAAGTTTTATGTGTTTTTTTGTGTGTGTAAGTAAGTGAAGAGTAAATAGTGGCAGGTCTCTTTCGATTATGTAATGCCTACGAACACACCACCCAACGCCTAGGCCGAATTCCTTAAAATTAAATTTTTCAAAAAGCAAACTAGTTAAGTGTTGTTTTATTTGACTGATTTGTTGTAATGTGTCATTATACAATTATATTATAACCATGTTACTGTAAATAACTGCGTCATTAAACTAATGTATGTGATTTGTCGCCCGCATTACATACTATCGTATCGTATCTCAAAAGGCTGCCATGTGTGACTTTTTATTATTTTACATAAAGCATCATTGAAGAAACTGGGTTTTCTCTTTGTTGTGCTTGTTGGAACCTTTTTGTGTCTTGCATAGGCCAGTTTGTCACTTTTAAAACTGGACATTCGTCTGTTCAATTGCTTGTGGCTTTACTTCTTAATTGAGGTCACATGGGGTTCAGTGTGGTGTCGTAGCGTGAAGGATGAGATGGTGCATCTATTAGAAAAGCAGATTTGCCCCAATGTGGTTCAGTTTTGAAGTTCTAATTATTTTTACAACTTCCCCAGTGTAAGGATGCTTTTTTGGCGCAGTATAGATATTTTCTCTGCTATTTTGTTTTTCTTATCAAGTGTAATTGCTTTATAGTGTTTTTAATTGTGTTTACTATAATTTGTATTGGTTGTATCATTGTACTTTTGTAGTTTTTGCATAATGTATTATATTTTGTAGGTTTAGTATATATCTGTTCAGCGCATTGAGGCCTGGCATAAATGCGCTATATACTTTACTTTACTTTTGTCCTCCGCTTGTTCCTGTCAGAGTCGCGGGGAAATGATGGGACGTCTGTCTTGGGCTGCATGGGTAGCATCTGTCAGGTTGGTATTGTGCCTTGTCAGGATTTTCTTGACCCCCTCAATCCATCTTCTTCTTGGTCTTCCTACAGGCTTGGTACCGGACAGTTTGCTGTTGTAGGTCCGCAGGGCTGGTTGATTTGTGGGCATGCGCATAAGATGACCAAACCATTTGATGCGATGGCTTTCAATCTGGTCTAGCATAGGCTTGGTGCCAACCATGTCTCTGATGACTTCATTTCTAATTTTGTCCCGTCGTGTCTTGTTTACAGCTTTTCGTAGGCATTTCATTTCACAGGTGGTGATCTTCCGTTCAGTCTTTTTGTTCATAGCCCATGTTTGTGCCTGGTAGCAGAGAGTCGGAGTATAGATTGCGTTGATGATTGTTCTTTTTGCATCCATTCCATTGGCACAGCTGGGTGGGAAAGTATAGGCCCAAGCATGAAGGTGATGTTGTTTGCTTTCTGGCATCTGGTTTCAATTTCTCGGTCTATCTTCCCGCTATATAAATGTATTTATTTATTTATTTATTAATTAATTAATTAATTAATTAATTAATTAATTAATTAATTAATTAATTAATTAATTAATTAATTAATTAATTAATTAATTAATTTATTTATTGAGGTGCACTGGAAATTCAATTTATAAAATTAAGTTTAAGATATATATTACAATTGAATAATTTTATGTCCATTTATAAACGAGAGGAGCATGTTTAAATAATAACAATATCAATTCCATCAATAATAAAAATCACTTCACTTGCTTAAGGCAGCAATTGAGATACAAAAGTATGTGAAGCGATGCGAACGATGTAGGTCTAGGTCACGAAAATGGTTTCGATCATCAGGATATTATGATAATACTGTATTACACCCGTTGCCATGGTAGTGAGAGGAAAAGGGGTGGTATTCATTATACTATTCTTGGGAATGTAAGCGACCTGATTCATTACAAAGCGTGAATGCATATACTTAAACATATCAAAAAAAGTAACTACCCCCCTTAAATAATGACCATTATTCAAAAACGGGTGATTGTATTACAAATCTGTAAAATGCGTTGGAAGCAGAATTTATTTCTGCGCATTTTGACACCTCTGATTTGATACGATAGCCCAGAAAACAATAAAACATCGGTCAATTTAATGTAGTGAGGTCCAGATTTGAAAGTTGCACTTACACACACATTTTTACAATACAAAAACACTCAGATATCATTACACAGATTTCCTTCCATTACACTGAATGCAAAATCAATAGAATTTACTGCAACTTTCAAATCTTGGGCTACATTGATTTAAATGTACGCTGTGACGTCAATATTTAGTCAATTGCTACAAATGAGGTGTCAAAATGTGCAGAAATAAATTCTGCTTCCAAGGCATTTTACAGATTTGTAATACAATCACCCGTTTTTAAATTATGGTCATTATTTAAGGGGGGTCAGTTACTTTTTTTGAGATGTTTACATGTAGGATACTTTATAAAAAGTACACGGGCAGTTTTTCTTACGCATATACATATTTAATACTCATGTTATGAATCAAATAAGGGTAAAGAGCTATCTAATTGCATTTGACTATAGAAGTAATCAAATCCCTACGGTAAAAAGTGGGATTATAATAATCTATTTATTCCATATAACTGATCTAGCTGATCAGATATACATGATGTGATTTGAATTAAACACAAAGAAAGACACTAATATAATTTTTATTTGATATTTTCCATTTGTAATAAAATTTGACATACCTCATCATCGCAGACATTCTTTATATATTTAATTATTACGTATTATTTAAAAAGAGATGCTTGGTAAGATTTTATAGAGAACAATAATGCGACAAAACTGGTCAGGGCCAGTTGCAATTCTCATTAGCTGTTTTCTTGCTAAACCCGATCTTAATTTAATCTTAATCTTAATTATTAATCGGCAGATGTTTTTACCATAGTGTATGACCCTATTAACCTTAGCTTAAATCTATCTAAAACATCCGGGAAAACATCCGAATGCCAACAACCCTACACTCTAATTTCACACATATCTCTGAATAGAATCCTTACTCATTATTTTTATTCGTTTTGATGGACTATATTTTTCATTTTGATTAGGTATGTTATCACGTTGAACCGGCAATCTTATCAAAATGAATATTTGCCGTTTTATTTTAATAAGAAATTATTTAAATTGAAAAGACCTCCAACTCAATATTTGACAAGATTATCAATTTGTCAATTTGAAAAGGTTATATTATATTCTCCTCGGTGAAGATAAACTATTCAAAAAGTCATTTTGAACAAGAATCTGTGCATTTTATATTAATAGAGATTTCCGTGTGGCCAAGCAGTAGCGTAGCCAATGGGGTGGCAAGAAGGGCAGAGTGCCTCCCTGATATAAAATAAAAGAAAAAGTGCCCCTTTGACAAAAAATGAAGGATAAAATCTGGAGGGCAAAGGAAAAGAAAAGGGGCTAGAAGCCCTTTTCCACCAAAATTCACCCCGATCATGGGCCAAAATAGTGTAAATTATAATTCTTTTGTGCGCTGTCACAACAAAGCCCTTTTCATCCCAATCATGGCCGAAAATAGTACAAAATACCAATTTTTACTCGCTACACGCGCACATCGTCCCAATAAAGCCTCTCTAAAAACAAAACCGGTACAATGTATTGTATCTGTGCCCCGATATCTTATTTTGCCCCTCCTGACCAAGAAAGCTGCCTACGCTCCTGTGGCCAAGCCTGACTGACTACAACAGTGTTTATAACACTATCCATCACCTATTGTTTTGCATTCATTCATGAGAATGAGAATACAATTGGGTTTGTTGAATGACCTCGGTGAATGACCACGACATGCCATTTTGATGAGTCATTTGAATAGCCATCTGTTCAAGCCCCATCGGAAGAGTCTGTCCGGCAAGGCCGGCAGAGCTGACATAGTATTTGTTCGCGGGCAACTCAACCCAAACCTCCACGTGGTGTCGGATGGGTAACGCAAACTTGGGCAATGGGGAACGTACAGGCTTGGATACGAGGAAGTCAAGCTAGCGGAGGATCATGTAAAGTTTTGACCACGTTCTAGACCTTCCTCGGCTGACTCAGCCTGGTGTGGCTCTGAAGAGATACCGTTTTTTTTAATAAGACTGCAAGAGAAATTACATTGAAATCACCGTACGAGTTTAAGAGAAGAAGCATATATGCCTATACAACGTGGCAGCAAGCTGAAAGGAAATAACTAAGATGCAGTGAAGCATATAACGTTTTGTGACTGAATGAAGATATACAGGTGCAATGTGACAAAAGAGTACTGGCGCAAATCTACAAAAAACGAAAAAAATCGGAAGAGTATGCTTTGTCAAATATGAAAAGTTTCTATTCAAAAATGAGTAGCTCGTTCAAGAGTGTAACCCGAACGTTCTCTAACACCAGTCCTGAAATGCCCGAATCCTAAATCCTAATCCTTTTCGGAAGAATGACCCTTCGGCTAATGGGCTGTTCCCAATAAAACAATACTTATTATAACAGTATCTGGACCCAATCCCCACGTGGTTGTTAAAACAGTGTATTGATATTTTGTTACCAATTATTATGTCTATTATCAACAATTCATTCAGAGTTGGGTCTTTTCCATCTGTTCTCCGTGAAGCCGTAATCTTCCCGTTGCTCAAGAAACCCACTCTCAACCCGGACTTACTTAACAACTACCGTCCTGTATCAAACCTACCCACCCTTGGTAAGATATTAGAGTATCCAGCTGTGTCAAGGTTTAATAAACATCTTCATGAAAACAATCTCACTGAAACCTTTCAGAGTGCTTACAAATCATCTCATAGCACGGAGACAGCCCTCCTTAGAGTAAAAGATGACATGCTTAATGAGTTGGATAAAGGTAATGCAACCATGTTGGTTCTTTTAGACCTCTCCTCTGCATTCGATACAATTGACCATAATATCCTTGTTCATCGAATGCAGAGGGAGTTTGGTATTACAGGGTTTGCTCAAGATTGGCTGGAATTAAGCTACCTGAAAGATCGTTGTAGCAAAGTATGTGTCCTTGGTGAGTATTCTAATAAATGTCCAATGCAATATGGTGTTCCCCAGGGGTCTGTTGCAGGTCCACCGATTTTCACGGCATATGCTCAGCCAGTTTCTGAAATCATCAGGCTCCATCAGGTTGCGTTTCATATCTACGCTGATGATACTCAGCTTTACGTTAGTTTTAATCCCAAGTCAGAGGAGGATATAGCGGCTGCACAACTTAGGCTCACTAAATGCATCGCTGAGTTACGATCGTGGATGCTTGAAAACAAGTTAAAGCTGAACGACTCGAAAACCGAGCTTTTCTTGATTTCTTCTCCAAGATGTGCAGCTGCTATATCCCACCTTGACTTGAAAATCGGTGGATCTGTAATCACACCCTCTGCCTCAATTAAAAACTTAGGTGTTATTTTTGATAGTAGTCTTACTATGGATGAGCAGGTCTGTGCCCTGTGTCGTAGTATTAATTTCCACTTGCGTAATCTTACAAGAATACGCCGTTATATTGACCAAACCACTTGTGCACATGCAGTAAGATCTTTGATCCTTTCTCGGCTGGATTATGGCAACTCTCTGTTAGGTGGCCTTTCAAACCGTGGCATGCAACGTCTCCAAAAGCTTCAAAATCGCGCGGCGCGTCTCATTTTCCAAGTTAGCAAGCGCACTAGTGCTGCGCCTCTGTTGCGAGAGTTGCATTGGTTGCCTGTCCAGCAGAGAATCGATTTCAAGATCTTGGTGCATGTGTACAATTGTCTTCACGGTTCATCGCCAAAATATTTGCAGGACCTTATTCTCAAGTACAGTACAGTTGTAACCGTGTTGGGCTTAGGTCCATGCAAGATGTCACCCGTCTTGCAATCCCCAAAACAAAAAGATCTTATGGGGATAAATCTTTTTCTGTTAAAGGACCTATAACAATTTGCCTACCAATTTGCGTGAGGCTCCTAATGTGCAATCTTTTAAGAAACTTTTAAAACCTATCTTTTTCCAAAATATTAGGTCTTTGTTATGTTCTTTTATGTGTATTTTTATATGTATTTTATAATGATATATGTCCCTATTTGGGCTCAAGTGTATTTTTAATTATTCTAATTGTGCTTCAGATTGTTGCGCATATCTGTTTTAATCAAATTTTTTTTGATGTAATTAGGAGTATACTTTACCACATTGTGATATATTGTTGTACTTAATGCCATGCTGTGTATTTTTGGTATTGATAATGATACTGTATATTTTTAATTATTCTATTTGTGCTTCAGATTGCTGCGCATATATGTTTTAATCAAGTAATTTGGAGTATATTTTACCACACTGTGATATATTGTTGTACTTAATGCCATATTTTGGTGTATTTTAATTTTCTTTGTACAGCGCATTGGTCCAGGGAAATGCGCTTTATAAGTTCTTTAAAATAATACTAATAAAATAATAATTAATTCGAATTATATAGAGCTCATCAAATGGCCATGGGTGCCGCCATTAGACATGTTACAAGACTACCAAGTGACAAGTGATGGACCATACACACACAAAAGAATAGGCAATTTTTGGAGAATTTTCATGAAAGTTACTTAAAACTTACCTTGCTAGTTTATCTTACAACAAGGTTCTCTGAAATTTTAATATTTTATGAAAAACTATTTACAAAATAATTATCTACGGAAATAAAAAGCCATCCACGGTAAGTCTTGTTATGCGACTCACAAAAAATGGTTATTC
>NC_092645.1:28685928-28711693 GCF_039555335.1 Amphiura filiformis | reverse complement strand
GTATGACGTGCAGTCCCTAAATTCAGTAAATTTTCATCGTCAACCGTAATTGAATGGGGATTATTTTGAAATTTTAAAACGCTTGAAATATCACAAACAAAGCTAGGCCTATGTTGATAAAATAATATAAATACAAGTTAAAAACCACGTTGGGGTTCGATAATGAACCCACAAAACTAACAGTATATGGAAAATGCCATACCTGACGGAGTTGCCGGCTCGATCATGTCATCCGCCGCCTGGTTGGAGCAATGATTATAATTATTAGCATGATTAGTCTCTTCCGGAAATATAAATGCTCGTACCGACGGTAACGGTAATATGATTAGGGTCTATATTGCATTATGTGCTATGAAATGCCAGCACGACTTAAGCGATGCACCATTAGATATTATCGGGGGGGCTAGTGAGTAAAAAAAATTTTGCCTCACTGATGAGATGAAAAAAAAAAAATTTTCCCCTACCCAGCTCTGTGTAAAGGTATACATTAAAATTGAAAAAAGACAACTTCGCCGCCAAAGGCGGCGAAAAAAAAAATTTTGCTTCCAAAGGCAGCGAAAAAAAAAAAATTTCGCCCCCTTCGGCAGCAAAAAAAATAAATTTCTGCCTGACCCAAACTCCTTAGCCCCCCCCGATAATATCTAATGGTGCGTCCCTAATGCTCTATATTCACAAGTACTTCCCACCCTTAATCCTAAGAATTTTATACAATACCCATGCACCAGACGCACTATAGTTCCTACTGACTGGTGGGGATATTGTCCCGGGGATTGTATAAGCTGGGTTGGTGAGCTCCAGGGGTAGGGGCGTGCAGCTTTATATATGTGTAATAACTGTAATATCCGGGCCCCTGCGCAATCCAGGTTATATCAACAGTTAAGCATTAGCATTTAGGAGAGGGACGAGCATATTGTTGGCCGGTTTTACTGACATTTGCGCACGAAAAATGTTCATACTAGATTTGCCTATAATGTGACTGGACACTACGAATGAGCCGTAAACTTGGCAAATTGTATAATAAGTTACAGTGTAAAATGTGTGTGAAGGTCGTTTTCATAGGTATCTCAATTCGATGCGATAAGTATCTCATGAAACACTGTTTGAACCAATCAATAATCCTAAATTGCTGAAGAGGATAATAAGCTTCTACCTAGGGTACAGAATCCTTAAATAGTTCTTGTCTAGTTTGCTTTGGCTAAATCCTGTTCAAGTGGTGGACAACAAAGCATTGTATTTTGTCTAGGTATGTATAACCAACAATTAACAATCCTCGTTGACTTGAGGATGATTTGAAATGACCACCCATTTTTGATATTTATTTCCAGAAATGTGGAAAAAGAGACACATGTAGAACCGAAAAAAGATACAATTTTGTTGAAGGAACAGAGTTCAACAAACCATAACCCCGCTTCTGGATATCGTTTGAAGTCAAATGATATACCATTTTAAAGCTTATGATATATATTTTCTAAACATGAAATAAAACAAAATTGAACGGGAGCCGACTTTACGGCTGATTCGTGGTGTCCAGTCACATATATATGATGCGGGTGCGCGCGCACGAAGCCTCCAAAATAGTGCAATGTTACAATAATTTGGCCCACAATACTTTTATCGCTAAATCCGAAGATACACAGGGCAATATAGCTTTATTTGGTCTCCTATTAGAACTTTTTTGGGAGTCCATTCAAGGGGATATGTGTGACCTCCCTTTCCGTTTCCGCCTCCTATGAATGCTCATACAGAGATCACCATGGGTCAGGAAATGCTCTCAAATGTAATTAGTACGAAAAAACGAAAATAACAAGACTTCCCCACATTTCTCTTGGATATTGGGTTGGGGGAAGTACTTACATAGTGCATCTGGTGATCAGTGCTAGGGATTTTCGGGAAGCTAGCTTGCGCCTACAAAAATAGGATAATTACCTTACAGCTATGTATAGATATAACGATATTAAGGTTATATTGTTCTCCGATTAACTGTAACAACAACATAGAAATAAGTATAATCCAACAGCTGGTACCTCAAAGCATGTTGCATCACCACCAACACCATTACTAACAATGACAACACTAAAAACACTGTTTGTTAACAAAGACTGTTTATTTCTTTTATAAGTAGGCCTACAGTTTGCATGGAAACTCTGATTTAACCACTCAGATGTGTTGTTCCATAAACCAGACTTTAGCAAGTCGACAGAAGAATATAAATATTCCCTTTTTGGGAAATATGAGCACTTTAGCGTACTCCAAATCTAATTCGTTTCAGCTTGGAAAGTGGTAGTGGATCTCCTCACAGTGCAACACAACATTTTTATAGAATCTGCCACGAAACATATCTTGTTTAATCTCTGAGGTGTCTTCTTAATCACTGAACAGTAAGCCCGTCTCCCTTATTAAGTAAAGACTCTTCCCGTTTCTCATTATTCGCGGAGGAGATCAAGTGCGTGTTTTATAAATACGTATTTTTAAATTAAAAAAAAAATATAGTCGAAGTTCGCTGACCATAGGGAGGTACGTCATTTGAGTGGCAAATGTCATTGCCATACTTAGGCCTATTTATAAATACTGTATAGTCGAAGCTAGCTAACCATAGAGAGGTATGATTGATATTGGAGTGGCAGACAGCAGAGGTGATAAACCTCTCGACTTTCTGGACTCGACTACTCAACCCATAGGATAATTTTGAATTTGCCTCCTGGCACGTCCGTGCAGTGGTAATACAAACTCGTGCAGTGAGAATTAAAAATCAGTGCTTACAATATTTATATACTATTCACGTTTCAACCACACTAATGACCGGGATATTAAAGAAGTTCCTCAACAAAGTAAGACTGTTCGAGTCAAACAAATGCAAACAAATTCAATCAAAATATATTGCCTTACAACCGTCTTTGGCAACGCCCTTCTCCGTAATTTTTCGATCACTCGTTGGAGAAAAGCCTCTGGACTTAGCGTGGGGTAGAGCGGTATAATGTGTTTATTTTATGCAACTTTTTCCAATTTTTTTTCCCAAAACATTTCATAAAACATATTACCATTTAACTTAATATCAATAAACCAGCTGTGTACGTACTTTCATCAAAATGCATCTAGGTACAACAATAATTGCAAATCGATTAAATGGTTTGAACTTTTAAATGAAAATCTATCCTTCTAAATAAATCAGAGATTACAGAGCTTGTAATTTTATGAAATGTTAGGCACCTGTGTGCACTTTATGCAACTTTGCATTCTGATTAACATTATTTAAACAAACAAACAAACAAACAAACCCCGTTAACTTGACCTAAGTGAACCAGGTGTGTACTTCTTCGAGCTGTAGCCCAGTAAAAACAATGACAAATTAATTTAAAGGATTGACATTTTAAATGAAAGCTACGCTTCCATAATAACTCTTTTCTGATTAACATTTTACAAATATTGTAATTTTTGAAATTGTTATCACCTGTGTGCATTTTTTTAAACCGATTAACATTTTGTAATCATAAAAATAATACCTTGACATTAAAGTGAACCATGTGTGTACTTTCATCGAGCTGTAACAAATTGTAATTTTATGAAATTATCGGCACCTGTTTTTTTAAACTGATTAAAATAAATTATAAATAAATGTCGTTGCTTTTACGTGCGCTACACCTAAGTACCAGTACACTTCAACAATTATTCCGTTGCCATTAGGATATATCAGAATCATTTCCGCTTCATGTGCAGGTACTCTCAGCTGATTGTGATTACCCCCAACAGCTCCCCCCATTTTACACCTGGGTGGAGTGAAGCAATTGGGAATTATGCCGTCTTGCCCAAGGACGCAACACACTGGCCGGGGTGAGGCTCGAACCCACGACATTTTGATAATGAAGCTCGCGTCCCAACCATTAGGCCAATTTACATTCCAGTTAACATTGTGTAAACATAATATATTCGCTGATGAAAGATGGAGTACCATCTGAAAATTCCGAGGTAGCAATACATTTCTTGTGTTTAGATCAATAGTTTAAATCAAAATCATAATAATGTTAACTTGACATTATAATGAACCATATGTGTACTTTCATCAGGCTGTAACTAGATTTAAAAAATGACACGAAGAATCAAGCCATAAGTATGCACTTTCAAAGTCTATACATTTTATGTAGCTGTTTAGTTATGGCAGGAAAGAAAAACCGTGAGACCAATCGTGAAAAAATATTTCAGAAACAAATTGTCCTTACGATGATATTACGCGAACGTTTGGAAAATTGTAAATGTTAATAATTTATTTTTAAAGCTTACATTTTAGAATATAAGTTGTGATGTACCCCAAGGGTAAATTCTTGGACCCCTAATATTTGTATTATATATCGATAAATACATGAAGGATATGTTCCAATTTCTTCTCTCTTCTGATTACACACTATTGTTATATTCAAATATGAATAGGCCTATCATTAGTAAGGTATTTTTAAAGTAAGAAATAGAGTTACGCATCGCGAATCAAGAACAAACAAAATTGGGGATCAATTTAATGATACTAGTGATACCAAAGGCAATGGAATTTAAATATAATAAGAGAAAAGTGCAGTTTGCCAGGGAAGGGTTTAGACAGAGATAAGTTATGAGCCTCCCAACCACTTGGTTGATGGATTGTAAAATTATCTACATGCAGGCGACCACCCACACCCAATCAAATAGAAATCTTAAAGGAGGATTTCGTGATCCTAGCATCCTCTTTTTATGACATTTTCAGTAGATATCCACGAAAAAAGCTTATTTCCAAAATTTCAGTTGATTCCGATTTTGCGTTTGCTAGTTATGCGTGATTATGTGTATTACACTGCTCCATAGACAATGTGTTGTAATTTCGTTCTGGTGCACCAGAACGAAATTCAAATTTGGCGATATTTTTGCTAAACGAATTAATCTGCAAGAAATATTTGGTACATAAACATTATGTAGCCAGAGGTATCCAGTGGTGTAAAATCTCAACTTTTTTTGGGAAAAGTGGGGGGATGAGGCTGTGGATCACGAAATGCCCCTTTAAGCAAATGGTTAACTCAATCTCTTTATCCCCCAGCTGACGTCAGATGATCATTTGACGACGAGTGGATGCACGATGAGCGTATCACTTCATTGCGGACGTGGAAGAGATTAGTTGTTTGAAAATAGAGAGCGCCACATACGACTGATGTCATTTTTTAGATCAAAAACAAAATCCAAATCTTCCAAAAGTTATTAGCTGGGATAACATCACAGCTACAACAGCCAGAGAAAAAGCTTTTCTTTTTAACAACTATTTTTATTCTGTTTTTACTCAACCAGCTTCCAACACTCAGTGGCCAAACATACATGGGTTCCAACATTCCTGGGTAATATTCAAATCAACGAATGTGATGTCCTCAAGATCTTGTGCAATTTGATCTTGTGCAATGTTTCCAAGGCTATTGGCCCTGATGGGATATTTCCAGGGGTCTTGAAAAAATGCGCTCATGAAACTGTTTTTCCTTTGTGCCACATTTTTAACTTATCTTTGAGTTCTGGTATTATGCTTGAGGCCTGGTTAAAAGCCAATGTTGTTCCTGTTTTTAAAAAATCTGACAGGCAACGTGCTGAAAATTATAGACCTGTGTCATTATTGTGTATATGTGGAAAAGTGATAGAGAGAGCTATTTCTGATCAAGTGTTTCCCGCAATTAAAGACCAAAAGGGTCGCTCCACTGTGACAAAGCTATTATCTGTTTTTCATGAAGTCAGCACTACTCTGGACAACGCTGGGCAAGTTGACATGATTTATCTTGATTTCTCAAAGCTTTTGACAGTGTTTGTCATAATTTATTGCTTCACAAATTGCAATCTTTTGGTTTTCATTCTGACCTCAATTGGTTTCGCGCTTATTTAACAGAGCGGAAGCAGAGGGTTGTTATTGATGGGGTTAATTCCGACTGGCTTCCCGTTGTTTCAGGGGTGCCCCAAGGTTCAATATTGGGGCCTATGCTTTTTTCTTTTATACATTAATGACATGCCCAGTGCTGCCCAGAATTCGTCTTTAGCTTTGTTTGGAGATGACTCTAAATGTTATAAAAACATCTCTGATGTCTCCAAAGTGATATCGATGCATTATTTAATTGGAGCAAAACTTGGGATCTCCATTTTCACCCCTCTAAATACTAGATCATATCAACCACCAGACGTAGGAATGCAATTCATCATGATTATAAAATGAATGGTGCCGTTCTAGACCGTGTTAGTTCCATCAAAGATCTTGGTGTTGATATATCCTCATCTTTCACTTGGGATGGTTGTTAAAAAAGTGTTTAAAAACAACACCATTGGCTTCAATATGCTAGGACGTTTTTCTCAGCCTTGGTTCGTAGTGATTTGGAATAATATTTGGGTTCCAAGATGAGCTCTAGTGTTGGAGACCTAAAAAGAAGAAAAGCACTAGCCTGGGCAGCTTTCTGAAACTGGAACGCCTTTGGAGAAGCCCGTCCTTGCCAATCGATACAAAAATCAAGCTATTTCAGACAACGTGTGTTACTGTCTTTCTGTACGGGTGCGAGTCATGGGTAATTACCAAGGACATGGAAAACAAGATCAATGCATTTGCAACATCTTGCTACAGAGTCATGTTAAACATCAAGCGTGTGGATCGGATTCAAATGAAACCATCTACAACCTGACCAACACCACTCCACTGGTTGCCAGAGTCAAGATTCATCAACTCAAATTTCTCGGCCATATGGGAAGAGGAACCCGGGACGGCCACGCACACTGTACTTACAGTATGTCCAGCACCTCCTGGGAGATACTGAAGGGATGCTGCAGCCAAACAAAATTGTTTCGCTTGCCTAAGATCGCATTAGTTGGAGAAAGCTTGTAGTCGCCTGTTCCGCAGCCGACTGATGATGATGATGATGATGATGATTGCACTCCCCTCTGGAGTGGTACCTCAAAAAAAATTTTAACAGTGTAAAACTAGAGGCACAGAGAATTCTAGGAAGAAACTGCATTTGTCTGAAAATGTTGTTTTGATAATATTATTAGTATTGAGCACTGAACTGTTCGTGAAAATGTAATAGATCATGTTTCTACATTTTAATTTGATATGAAATATATTTATAGCAGAATGTTATTGATAAAAATACTAGTGGCAAGAAAAGCATGCAATGTTATAACTTAATTAAGGTGGCATGCAGGATCACTCGAAGTAGGAAATTTTAGACATTGTATTGTATTGTATCTTAAAAAGCAATGATGATAAGTACATAATGATACAAAGAATTCGACTAGCGCGGCAGATTTATTCAAATAACAGCAGTTTTTGAGAAAAGCGCCAAATTTGATTTTTCCATACCAACCAAATTACCCTAAATATCCAAATCGACGAATATTGCATATTTGTATTCTAATGACACAACATTGGATTTTTAAGGTGGATTTTTAAAACGAAGAACAAACTAGAGTCAACAGACGCTGAATACAAGCCGCAATTTGACCCTATAACTTGACCCCTGGGTTACGGATGGGGTCAACTGCTCTTGCATTGTGCTTAGGATGTCATAAGAAATATTCCTGGTGAATTTCAGCTTAATCGGAACTTAAACATGGATTTTGATTTTTTGAAAAATTTTGATTGACCTTTTGACCCCTTTAATGACCTTTGACCACAATGAAAAAAAACCTTATGTACACCGACAAAATGTATTGTTCCAATTTTAATTAAAAAATTCTAACATGTTCAGTTCTTGAGATAAAAATTCTTGAAGTTATTCAGCTAAAAACAGGAAGTGACCCCTTAATGACCTTTTGACCCCAAAATAAAAAATACCATGCATACATCAGGGAACACTAATTCATATATGTTGGTTATATTATTCTGGTCTGTTTACATTTTGAGATAAAAATGTTTTGAACATTTTGATAATTTTGGTTTTTGACCGGAACTAACCTCTTAATGACCTTTGACCCCGAAACTGTAGGCATCCTAAAGACCCTGGCTAATAGTAATGCATGTGTGTTAATGGCGACTCTCTGCTATGTAATTTGTACAGACAGTGATTTTTTGAATATTTTTTACAAATTTTTCAGATTTTGACCGGAAATGACCCCTTAATGACCTTTGACCTCAATTCTTTTTAGGAAGTTTTAAGCACTGCCACATGTTGATTCATATGCATGAGTCACATGATCATTGCATGTAATTTGTGGAAGGAGTAGCATTTTTTGTGAAATCAACATTTTTTGGCCATAAGGTCAAGGTCAAAGGTCACAGTCAGGTCAAAGTCAAATGTAAGGTTTGGCCTAGTCCAGTGGTCATTTGGCTGAAGTATGGTTGAAATCTGTCGAAGCATAAGAGAGCTAGGGCGAAACGTGGCAAGTCACGCAAAATGTCACGAGTTGCCAGAAAGAAGAAGAACTAGTGGCAAATGGTGGTCATAGACCACAAACCTAGCTGGGGCATGTTGGTGTTGTGACCCCTGTAAAATGTTCTAAAAATGTTCGCCTAGTCATGAGGTTTGTTGTCACCGAGTTTGAGTCCCGTACTCCTTACAGATGTCCAGAAAATGCAATTTTAAGATTTGACCCCAAATGACCTTTGACCTGACCTGGTGACCCATGCAAAATGTTCCAAAATGTTCCCCTGGTCAGGAAGTTTGTTGTCACTGAGTTTGAGCCCTGTACCCCTTACAGATGTCCAGAAGATACATTTCTAGGATTTGACCTCTGCATGACCTTTGACCTGACACCTGCAATATGTTCCCCTGGTCACGAGATTTGTTGTCACTGAGTTTGAGCCACATATCCCTTACAGATATCCACAAAATGAAATTATAAGATTTGACCTTTGACCTGACCCCTGCAAAGTGTTCTCCAGATCATAAAGTTTGTTGTCACCAAGTTTGAGTCTCATACCCCTTACAGATGTCCAGAAAATGCATTCCTAAAATTTGACCTCTGCATGACCTTTGACCTGACCCCTCCAAAATGTTCCCCAGGTCATGAGATTTGTTGTCACCAAGTTGGAGCCCCACACCCTTACAGATGTCCAGATAATGCAATTGTAAGATTTTACCCCTTAATGACCTTTGACCCCAATTCTGTATGCAAGTTAGAGGCGTGTGGTATAGCCGATGCATATATGCAAATGACATCATTGTACTATATAATATGTGGCAGAAGAAGCATTTTGAAGGTATTTGGTTAAATACCGGAAATGCCCCCTTAATGACCTTTGACCCCAATTCTGTTTAGACACTATGGGCACTGGATATAGCCGATACATATGTGCAAGTTACGTAATTGTAGGGTGTATAGCCGATACATATGTGCAAGTTACGTAATTGTAGGGTGTAACATGTAGGAGGAGAAGCATTTTGAAGTTTGTTGCCAGAAAGAAGAAAGAAAGAACTAGATCTGGTTACAGATCTGGACCTAGCCGGGGCTGGAAATGCCAGTCTTAACTTAAAGTTTGACCTTTGACCGGCTATTATGGACATCTCACACCATTAATGGTGCATCACTGTAGCATGTAGGGGCTTTATCCGTCTTTCATACAGCTACTTTTCCGTAGTTTTAAACATTTTTTTGCAAATTTGACGTTTTGACCTCCTTAATGACCTTTGACCCCAATATAAAAAACCTCATATACACCGAGAAAATGCATTGTTACCTAGCCGGGACACCGGCTAGGTCTTGTGATGCTATCGGATCTTTCTTCTTTCTTCTTTCTTCTGGCAACAAATTTCAAAATGCTTCTTCTCCTACATGTTACATCCTACAATGACGTCACTTGCACATATGCATCGGCTATATCCAGTGTCTATAGGATATTCACAAATTTGGGGTCAAAGGTCATTAAGGGGTCATTTCCGGTATAAAACCAAATATCTTAAAAATGCTTCTTCTGCCACAAATTACATAGTACGTTGATGTCACTTACACATATGCATCGGCTATATCCAGTGCCTATAAATATTCACAAATTTGGGGTCAAAGGTCATTAAGGGGTCATTTCCGGTCTAAAAGCTAAAAATATTCAAAAAATCACTGTTTTTACAAATTACATAGCAGAGTGTTGTCATTAGCACACATGCATTGCTACTAACCAGGGTCTTTGGCGTGTGTACAGTTTTGGGGTCAAAGGTCATTAAGGGGTCGCTTCCGGTCAAAAAAAAAAAATCATCAAATATGTTCATTTTTTTTTATCTCAAAACATAACCAGACCAGAGTGATATAAACTTCATATATGCATTAGTGTTACCTGATGTATGCACGGTATTTTTATTTTTTGGTCAAAGGTCATTTAGACGTCATTTCCGGTTTTAAGCTAAATAACTTCAAGAATTTTTATCTCCATAACTAAGCATAGTAGATTTTTTTAGTTTATACTGTTCAATGCATTTTCGTCGTGTATATGAGGTTTTTTTTATATTGGGGTCAAAGGTCATTAAGGAGGTCAAAACGTCAAATTTGCAAAAAAATGTTTAAAATTACGGAAAAGTAGCTGTATCTCAGCCTATGGAAGACGGATAAAGCCCCTACATGCTACAGCGATGCACCATTAATGGTGTGAGATGTCCAAAAACTTTAAGACTGGCATTTCCGGCCCCGGCTAGGTCCAGATCTGTAACCAGATCTAGTTATTTAGCTTAAAACCGGAAATGACGTCTAAATGACCTTTGACCAAAAAAATAAAAATACCGTGCATACATCGGGTAACACTAATGCATATATGAAATTTATGTCACTCTGGTCTGGTTACGTTTTGAGATATAAAAAATGAACATATTTGATGATTTTTGGTTTTTGACCGGAAGCGACCCTTAATGACCTTTGACCCCGAAACTGTAGACACCCCAAAGACCCTGGTTGGTAGCAATGCATGTGCTAATGACAACACTCTGCTATGTAATTTGTAAAGACAGTGATTTTTTGAATATTTTTAGCTTTCAGACCGAAATGACCCCTTAATGACCTTTTGACCCAAATTCTGTGAATAATTTATAGGCACTGGATATAGCCGATGCATATGTGCAAGTGGCGTCATTGTAGGATGTAACATGTAGGAGAAGAAGCATTTTGAAGATATTTGGTTTTATACCGAAATGACCCTTAATGACCTTTGACCCCAAATTTGTGAATATCCTATAGACACTGGATATAGCCGATGCATATGTGCAAGTGACGTTATTGTAGGATGTAACATGTAGGAGAAGAAGCATTTTGAAATTTGTTGCCAGAAGAAAGAAGCAGAAGAAAGAAAGAACTGGATCTGGTTACAGATCTGGACCTAGCTGGGCCGGAAATGCCAGTCTTAACTTAAAGTTTGACCTTTGACCGGCTATTATGGACATCTCACACCATTAATGGTGCATCACTGTAGCATGTAGGGCTTTATCCGTCTTCCATAGGCTGAGATACAGCTACTTTTCCCTAACTTTAAACATTCAGTTGCAAATTTGACGTTTTGACCTCCTTAATGACCTTTGACCCCAATATAAAAAAAAACCTCGTATACACCGAGAAAATGCATTGTTACAGTTTAAATTTAAAAAATCTACTATGCTTAGTTATGGAGATAAAAATTCTTGAAGTTATTTAGCTTAAAACCGGAAATGACGTCTAAATGACCTTTGACCAAAAAAATAAAAATACCGTGCATACATCGGGTATCACTAATACATATATGAAATTTATATCACTCTGGTCTGGTTACGTTTTGAGATATAAAAAATTAACATATTTGATGATTTTTGGTTTTGCCCGGTAGAGACCCCTTAATGACCTTTGACCCCAAAACTGTAGACACCCCAAAGACCCTGGTTGGTAGCAATGCATGTGTGCTTATGACAACACTCTGCTATGTAATTTGTAAAGACAGTGATTTTTTGAATATTTTTAGCTTTCAGACCGAAATGACCCCTTAATGACCTTTGACCCAAATTCTGTGAATAATTTATAGGCACTGGATTTAGCCGATGCATATGTGCAAGTGACGTTATTATATGATGTAACATGTAGGAGAAGAAGCATTTTGAAGATATTTGGTTTTATACCGGAAATGACCCCTTAATGACCTTTGACCCCAAATTTGTGAATATCGTATAGACACTGGATATAGCCGATGCATATGTGCAAGTGACGTCATTGTAGGATGTAACATGTAAGAGAAGAAGCATTTTGAAATTTGTTGCCAGAAGAAAGAAGCAGAAGAAGAAAGAAGAAAGATCCGATAGCATCACAAGACCTAGCCGGTGTCCCGGCTAGGTAAGAAAGTTCCGATAGCATCACAAGACCTAGCCGGTGTCCCGGCTAGGTAAAGAAAGAAGAGGAATCGGATAGAAAAAACAGTACCTAGCTCGGGGGGGTTGAAAACCCCAGCTAGGTAACTAGTGGCAAATGGTGGTCATAGACCACAAACCTAGCTGGGGCTTGTTGGTGTTGTGGAGGCATCTGACCCCCTGCAAAATGTTCCAAAAATATTTCCCTGGTCATGAGGTTTGTTGTCACCGAGTTTGAGTCCCGTGCTCCTTACAGATGTCCAGAAAATGCAATTCTAAGATTTGACGCCAGATGACCTTTGACCTGACCCCTGCAAAATGTTCCAAAAATTTTCCCTTGTCAGCAAGTTTGTTGTCACGCAATTCTAAGATTTGACCCCAGATGACCTTTGACATGACCCCTGCAAGATGTTCAATAATGTTCCCCTGTTCATGAGGTTTGTTGTCACCGAGAGTGAGCCCTATACCTCTTACAGATATCCAAATAACACAACTCTAAGATTTAGCCCCAGATGACCTTTGACCTGACCCCTTCAAATTGTTCCCCTGGTCACGAGGTTTGTTGTCACTGAGTTTGAGCTTTGAACCCCTTACAGATGTCCAGATAATTAAATTCTTCTAAGATTTGACCTAAGATGACCTTTGACCTGACCCCTGCAAATGTATCAAAATTTTCCCCAGGTCATGAAGTTGGTTGTCACTAAGTTTGAGCCCCATACCCCTTACAGATTTCCAGAAAATGCATTTCTAAGATTTGACCTCTGAGTGACCTATGACCCGACCCCTGTAAAATTTCCCCTGGTCATGAGATTTGTTGTTAATGAGTTTGAGCCACATATCCCTTACATATGTCCAGATAATGCAATTGTAAGATTTTACCCCTTTAATGACCTTTGACCCCAATTCTGTGTACAAGTTATAGGCACTGGGTATAGTCGATGCATATGTGCAAGTGACGTCATTGTGCTATGTAATTTGTGGTAGAAGAAGCATTTTGAAGGTATTTGGTTATATACCTGTAATGCCCCCTTAATGACCTTTGAACCCAATTCTGTTTACACACTATGGGCACTGGGTATAGCCGATGCTTATGGTCAAGTGACGTCATTGTAGAATGTTACATGTAGGAGAAGAAGAATTTTTACCTGAAATCACATTTTTAGCCCATTTGACCCCTCTGTAACCTTTAACCTACTAAAAGTCAGGTGACGTGTATGGTCGTGGTCAATGATGGTTGTGATCAAGTTAGGTCAAAATCGGTCAAAGCATGTCTGAGCTAGAGCAAAAATGTGCAATTTGTTGCCAGAAGAAAGAATGGATAGCATTATAGTACCTAGCTGGGGTGTAAACCCCAGCTAGGTAAGAAGAAGAATTGAAGAAGACAGCACAAGCCGACGTTTGACGTCGGCTTGTAATTCAAAATTGTCAGAAAACTTTTAGGGCCTACTAGTTTTGTTTATGAAAGTGGGAATAAACACATACCCGGGAAATACATCACTTGGCGAAACCTACTTATGCCGGCTGCTGATATGAAAATACCTGTTTAGCAGCGTGGCATTTGGATTTAAACTCGGAATATAATATTTCTTCCGGTGTAGGCCTATAAGCACTTACGGTGTTTGGTATCTAACAATATCTGTTTCGTGAGTAGGGGGCAGAGGGGGCATGTGCCCTGGGCGCCACCCTTAGGGGCCGAATCGACCAATTCAGCATCGATTCTGCGCCTCCTCCTAGCGATGAAAGATCAATTTAAGGCCGACATTCAACTTCATTGTAATCAAAATTAATGAGTGATAGACCCTATTTGTGCAAATTGGGGAGGGGCGCCATTATGTATCCTTAGCCCTGGGCGCCACAACCCTTATGCCACTGAGGTCAATTTCTATTAAAGGGATTTAGGTGCGTTTTAGTGTCATCAAAATGGCTATAGCCGACAATTTCATTATGTATCGAACATAAAGGAATTTCAATTTTATTGCAAAAAAGCAAACTAAAACAGTACCAACTGACCAGCAGGGAAACTTTGAATGGATCTTAAAAAGATTCAAGTGGTGTACACAACCAAGGAAAATAAATGTTAAAAACTGTTTAATATGTACAACAACATCCAAAATTTAGGGTTAAAAAGACAAAACAACCGAAAAAGCTTTTGCTGTCTTTCTCATTTAATCTCTTGTTTTTACCTTGTAAAAGGGATGTTTTTATGCTCCCGAAACATCGGTTGTTTTGTCTTTTTAACCCTAAATTATGGATGTTGTTGTACATATTAAACAGTTTTTAACATACAATTTTATTGCCAGATTTTACTACATTCTGATATTGTGGTGACCAATGTCACACATTCTGCACGCTTCAATATCTTATGTGTCTTATGATCAATCAAAAAAAATTGTACGCTTCAATCGGTGTTTAAAAAAAAATCAAACCATTGGTTAATAGCTACACTCTTATCCGCGCGATATAAAACCTTAAACAATCTTAAACAGGCGTTGGTTACGTGGCCCTCTCTTCTAATAATTGCCACTGTTTAAAACCTTTTAACCAATAAAATGCTCTAATGCTTTAAACAACTGCCTGTTTAAGACTTTAAACCACTAGCTGTTTAAAAGGTTTAAACGTTTATTGTTTAAAATGTGCTCGACCTAAACAATAATTGTTTAAAAATATGAGTGGGTATTTCTTTCTTTCTTTCTTTCTTTCTTTCTTTCTTTCTTTCTTTCTTTCTTTCTTTCTTTTTTCTTTCTTTCTTTCTTTCTTTCTTTCTTTCTTTCTTTCTTTCTTTCTTTCTTTCTTTCTTTCTTTCTTTCTTTCTTTCTTTCTTTCTTTCTTTCTTTCTTTTTCTTTCTTTCTTTCTTTCTTTCTTTCTTTCGTTCTTTCTTTCTTTCTTTCTTTTTGTTTTGTTTTATCATGCTGAAACAGAATTCATGATAGATTTCAAGTCGTCAGAGCTTGGTCAACTGTGAGATTCGTTCAACAAATATAAATTCATGGATAAGCGTAAAGAATTTTCTTTTCTTATCTTTTTTATCAGTTCAACCCGATATGTATCCGAGTAAAAAATTAAAATCTACTTAAATGTTCAATTAATTATGTCCTTCTCTATCGCATGCATTACGATACATTGCCAAAGTACAGTGCTTCGTCGGGTCACGGCTTCAATGGGGGGTTTTAAGCCTAAATTACAAAACTCGGTACAGCCCAAGTTAGTGTTTTAAATGCATCACTTCTACATTGTACATAGACATTATACCATTGTATACTGAACATCGCTATCTTGACATGTACACACATTATGCACTGACTGATACATGTATTGTAGTACAGTACTGCCAGTGCGTACGGTATACGTATTATACAGGCGCTAAAATGTCAATAGAGAGTTCCCGTGTTTTGGGTTACCCGCCATCTTGGAGGGAAACCTAAACTCCGTTTACAATTTGCAGAATACCAACACTCGCGCAATAATTAGCAAATGTTATTTTGTAGAATGTAGCACCAATAGGGTCATTGACCAAATCAAAGGAATGAGGAATACGGCGGTGCGAATCACGTTATAAACACTATTGTAGTCCGTTCCGCTTGAAAACACGGGAACTCTCTATTCCAATGTTGCCAAAATCTAGCTAATGAACCCATAAATATCCATCTTTAATGTCCCAGAGAAGCCCATGAATATCCTATCAAACGAATCTCGACTTTGGTTCAAGGTTGAATGACTAAAAACGATCCACACACATGTGTGTTCGCCATTGCTTTATTTTAAACAATAATTGGTTAAATTACGCGACACGCGATGCTATAACTTGCGAAAAGTTAACGGATCTTAATCTTTTCTGTTTAGTGTTTCAACCTGTTAAACAAAATAGTTTAAAAGAAAATGTGTGGATTTAAACAGATATTGCTTAAAATCGTAAACTTTTTGTCGTAAACAGCGCTATCATAACTTCTGGGATAAGAGTGTATAGAGATTCAACTATTAAACTTTTTTACATGTACTATAATTATGTTTAATAATATCTTAAAATACAAGTTTTTTAATCATGCAAAATGGTTTGACTTAATATGGCGCATTCAGTGATTTGCTCATTCGGAAGAGCGTAAAAATTATCAAAATTCAAGTTTCGGTACCCATGTAATTGTCATAGATGTGCTAACATAGCCTGTTAGTGGTTCTACCGAAAGCCGGACAAAATAAGGCATTTTACATGAATTTGTAATTTATACACTGAGAGGCCTATATAAATTTTATTTTTTTACACTTGTGATGGGATCACTAATGGAACTTAAACTACATCTTTCCAATTTTGTACACTCAACGGGGTCAAATTCCGGACATACAAATGCCACCTACGTCACTGTTTCTAAAATAAAGAAAGAGGCATAATAATTGACCAAAGAAAGGTCAACTCAAGTTGTAGGTTTTGTAAGCGCCCGCGGCACACGTATACTTAGTATACACCTGGCAAGGCTGGCATACTGCTAATTAGGCGTACTTTTTCCAGTTTGTTTTATAAACTACTCCATTCAGTTTCAAAGAAATAGCTATATAGTTAAAATAATTTTCTTTTTGGGTAAAAAATGAGAAAAGCCTTCAATATATGGTGACTGATGCCATGGAAACGGAATTGACGCGTCAGTTACAAATTTGACAACACAGCAGATTCTCCATACTCTTCTGAATACTTATTTCAAAGAAATAGCTAGTAAAAATAATTTGTTTTCGGGTAAAAAATAAGAAATGTCCTTCAATATGGTAACTGTTGCCATGGAAACGTATTGACACGTTTATTACAACTTTGACAACACAATAGAAAAGATTCTCCATAGACCCTACTCTTCTGAATATTTTGATAAATAACCAAAGTTGTCCGTTTAAAACATCTGTCTTACGGAATCGTTAAATACAGCGCTCCAGGTTGCACGATAAAGAGGAGGTGCCTATACACCGAACGCAAGTCAATTGAAGCCGTACAACTTATCGCGAATTTAAAACTTCAAAATAACAATGAGACCTGGAACCGAAAACTGAAGCAGGAACCGAAACCAAAAAGATATAAAGACCCTTAGTATTTTTTAATGATTTTACTAAGGCAGCTCAAAACTTTAATCTAATACTGTTAATTGTATTTCCAAATTCCATAATTATATTTTCATGGTATGAATGGCTACTGATATCACTCTTTCAAAGAAAACTACTATAATGAAACACACAATGGAAGATTTCGCAGCAAATAACATCAATCCAGAATCTAAACTGAAATTTGCCAGTTTACAAAATGTGGAAAATGTGGTCATAAACATGTCTTGCTTATGAGTAATACAAATATACTGCGCCAATAAAGTATCCTTACATTTAGAAAAATAATCACAATTTTCCAAACTGAACAATATACTGAATATATCTAATCCTGCACATTATGACACCAATTGAATCCAATGTGACCTCAAGAAGCAAAGTTACAAGCATTTGATTAGACGAAGGTCCCGTTTTAAAAGTGACAAACTGGCCTATACAAAACTCCACAGACTAGACATATGGTTTGAGAGTGGTGAATGACTAATTTATTCGTTTGCCTTTAATTGGGAACAAAAGAAAACTGAAACAAAAGAACTGACAAATAAAATGAAAGTTATGAAAAGTACAGAGAAGTAAAAACTGAAATAAAACTGCTTTAAATAACGCTTCATTGAAGAAACTGTGTTGTCTCTTTGTTGCGCTTGTTGGAATCTTTTTGCGCCTTGTATAGGCCAGTTTGTCACTTTTAAAACTAGTATTCAATTGCTTATAACTTTACTTCTTGATGTCAATGTGGTGTCATAATGTGCAGGATTAGATAGTGCATCTATTAAAAAATCAAATTTACCCCAATATGGTTCACTTTTGAAATTGTGATTATTTATCCAAGTGTAAGGATACTTTATTGGCGCAGTATATAATGCCATGTGGTTAAGGGTTGTGTTTAGCTATTTCAGGTGGGTAGGGGTAGAAAAAAGATTATTGCCATTTTGACCAAAACACGTGAGTATTTATGATTTGCCAAACAGAAACTAACAGAATAATACCTAAAAGTATCACTTTTTAATCATTTTGTCATAAATACGACTTTCCACCATTTACAATTATTTGTACCGGGGTGTACCTGTTGTCAAGTCGATCAAGATTGTGATGTAACATTCCGTACAGAGGGTAATCAGTACGGCGTGACAGAGCCATTATCATTCAAATAAAAGTCTGGCCTCTATAAGGTTACAATAAGGGAACAAACCAAAAGATCGATGACTTCCAATAAACGTAACTAGTTTCGTTTCTCAGCCGACCCCCTCCCTCCATGCCAGAAACGTAATAATGAAATGTTGGAAATTTTGACATAATAATAATAATGACACATTCTTCAGACCGATGTTTTTGTACAAACGTAATCGAGTATTTTTACCCCCTACCCCTTAAACGAAACTGGTTTCGTTTATAAGACGTCATCGATTTTTTGGTTTGTTCCCTAAAACAGGTAATAGGTATGAATGGCCGTGTAATCGATCTAGAGAAACCTGTCTCGCTGTCATCTTAAGCTGGATGGGTGTCCCAGAAAGATCCATACCGGGAAAGTTGAATTTTGTAGGTAGCATTGTTATCAGTCGTATTGTTTTGAGTTCTAAATATTACATATATTTAGCTTTTTTGGTAATTTAAGATTTTAAAGATCGAATGTTTCTAAAAGAAATTACAGAATATTGCGTACAATGGTGAAGTTTAAGTTTTGACAATACAATCTATTATGAAAATAATGAATAACCGTTCAGCACAAAGTTATTTGGAAAAAGTTTTGCAGCTAATTTTGTTATGATCTATCGATTACTAGCATGCATGGTATAAAGGATTTGTTAAGCTTGATTTACCTAATACTGCATGTGTCGTCTTTGGCAGTTTCGAAAATAATGATTGCGGTGTGTGAGTTTCATCATTTGAAATGCCGGCAGAGATTGATTTAGGGGCCTATTATAAAAATATTATAGAGAAGATTCGTCCTTGTGCCACAGCATGTATTTATGTATATTGGCAAACACACAACTAGGAAAAGGTGAAGATTACATTTGCAGCAAGTTTTTCTTGAACAAGTTATATCCTCTATAAGAATTACATTTTTGGCGTAAAATTTATCGCAAATTTTTTTTTTTAATTCAGCAAAAATATCGGGACTAATATTGAAAACACATGAAAAAGGTCACTTAAATCAATATTAAGAATTATTCAGTGTTTCAAGCTCTACATTTGTGCAAAATTTGGTGTATCTCCTTTGACAACTGAATGATTTCTACACTATATATATTGCAAAGTAGGCCTAGGTCTACGTCTGGGCGATAGTGATAAAGCAGCAATGTCTTGTGCTTATGAAGCCTGTGCTGTAAGTTACATACGTGCAATTTTTGTCCAGTTTTAAGAATATCAATATCACGCCAAAACGAATCAAGTTTTTGCAATGAAAGTAACACAATAAGTGGGTGACATTTATGTCATTGTATTCCATGTACCGGTACTAAAATTAAATACATTTTTGATTAATTTTTCAAACACGGTATAGATCATTCTGGAACACCCTGTATCTTAGAACTGTCCTTCAATACAGGTGGTAGTATAATTGTTATATTGTTCCGGTCCATTTATGACATAGCCATCCTCATTTTAATACATGATAATACAATAAAACATGAGATCGGTTTGAATGGTTGTGGAATCAAACTAGAGACCTGTTCCTTTGTCACCTTTATAGACCTGATAAATCAAGCGGAACGATTTCATGTCATATCGTTTTACAGAAACCTCTGTTGAGATGCAGGTACCTGCTTATACGGAGTAACCAATCCAGAGATCCAGAATTGGTCGTATTGCCAGCGCTGCAGTGTTGGTATTAACTTTGGGCTTCTTATGAATTGATTGTCAATACATTATAGGTATATACACTAAAACTCAAACGGGAGAAAGAATCGCGCATACGCACCTTAGAACATTTTAAACACTGTTTTAAAATTGTATATTACAATTTATTTACATTAACATTGTACCCTAAATAACATGGACATTTGGGTGATAATATTGAGTGTAGTTACGGGCCATATTTAGTGCCGATTTGTCCCAATTTGCTTTTGACTTGTCTGGCAACACTCCATAAAACATGGCTATAATTGAAGACCGAATTAAAAAGACTAGTTTGCGTCTGACGTCAGGGCAAAGGCGAGACGTGATTGGTTACTGACCTGCGCAGTACGGCATTTTTGGTCTGGTTGACAGGACGTCATACGCAAACTAGTCTTTTCAATTCGGTCTCAATTATAGTCGTGTGAAGAAGCTTGAAGACAGGGGAAGTTGGAGACCCATAAGGAATTATATTAATTTGTTCTCAAACGGAATCATGAACATAATCGTAAGTAAAAGTAGTTAAATAACATAGCGCTATAGCTCGCCTATGAACCTTGGTATTCGTTAGTTAACCGGATAAATAACTTTGGCAAAACTGACAAATTTGTACCAAAATTGGCGTTAACTCGTTACTGTCGAAAATGTACAAAATATGGCTTCCGTGAATCTAAACAAATTGATATTTAAAATTGGTTAATTGTATTACCATAAATCGAACATGGACATGTAGGATGGTATCTCTAGAAGTCTTTTGCCTGAAAATTGGAATTTTGTTGAATTTAGAGTAACAAAATAACATGCCCCAGACAGTGGTCGACGAGAGTGTAAAATCAGGTAGTATTTTGTGTATTGACGAGCTTCAAACATGCCTTCGTTGCATTCCGAAGTCGCAAATATCTATCATAATTCTTATTTCAAGGTCCTGTAAATACCTCGGCAAAAGATAGGGTCATCGTCCAACACGGACTGCTCGAAAAAGTTCACCTATAAAAAACTGCGTGGGCTGTTATGCGTCGTTATATGTACAGGCATATTTGAAGAATTTCCTATCAACTAATAATATTAAGATTGCTAAAATATTAATCTAAAGACTTCATTCTTTCATGTGCACCATAAATTTTGCACCTGAGATAGATATTGCTAGGCAAAATTTCACAGCAAACATGGTAGTTTTCTCCCATTTCGGAGATATTTGAGACAATACAGACCGACCCCTTAAGGCACAGTCTTGTAAACCCGAGGTCTTGGGTTCGATTCCCAGGCGGGATCACTTTTTCTGCTTGTCTCCTTTATTATTTGTGACTGCAAACCCGATAAAAAAGATCATGTTTATTTATATAATTCCCGTCGATCATGCCACTGTTTTTCCGTGAAATATAATGCTGTCCAGATTTGATTTTATGTGTTGTAATTGGCATATCGCCCGGCCTGAAATCGAGATGATTTTAATATGTCTCAACTTAGCATATCTCACCTTCTCAAAAATACAAAGAAGGGGTTAATAGTGGCGATGTCAGATAACAAATCCCTTATATTTTAATTGCTGCAAGCTTGAAAGATACTACTAATAGGCCTGGGCGATACACGACGAGGAACTATTTGTTTATGGGCCATCTGAAATGGCTGCTTTAGAATCACTTAAAGGAGTATTTCGTGATCCTAGCATCCTCTATTTATGTCATCTTTCATTAGATATCCACGAAAAAAAACCCATTCCCAAAATTTCAGTTGATTCCGATTTTGCGTTCGCGAGTTATGCATGATTATGTGTATTATACTGCTCCATAGACAATGCGTTGTAATTTCGTTCTGGTGCACCAGAACGAAATTCAAATTTCACAATATCTTTGCTAAACGAATTAATCTGCAAGAAATATTTTGTACATAAACATTATGTAGCCAGAGGTTTCCAGTGATATAAAAATCTCAACTTTTTTTGAGAAAAGTGGGGGGATGAGGCTGTGGATCACGAAATGCCCTTTGAAATTGACCAAGTCATATTAGATATTGCAAAAATAAAGTACATTGTGGGTTTTGATGCTTCGAAATGGTATATTTTCTCTCACAATGTGACAACATATTTGTTGAAATATTACCAAAATTCATCCGCATGGCATTGGTCTTAACTAAATATTCGCTCTTTTTCATCATTTGGCATCATGTAGATTGTTGGCGTATAACTGTTAGAGTTCTAAATATGAGACAATTTCGCTCCAAATTAGCCATTTTTGCATTGTAAATTTTAATTGCAACAAAGTAGTATTGAACCTATAGGGATAAAGCAAAATTAACCTCATCAAGAAGATAATAATCATATTGCTTTATAAAGAGAAAATCTTTAATATGCGAACCATTTTGTTACCAATTGCATCTAAATAAGCATCGAATTGCCTTGTAAGGTTAAATCGGTCATTTTTAATATTAATACCGTGAAATTATGTACGTTGTACTTATAGCGTTGTACTTATAATAGATAGCTTATTTTTGGATGTCTTTGCAAACATTGCAAATGACAAGACAATTTGTAGGTCAAGTGAATGTTTTGAAAGGAATTTGCTTTAGAAATTTAACTTTATTGATACAATTTACCTTAATAGTATTTTCTAGAATAAAATAGCAGCTTTTGATTTGATATTTTTAAACGAAACTGTATTTTACAAGAAGTTACAAGGCCTACAAATATTATAGTTTATCGTCAAATCTAAGATTTTGGAAATTGTGGCAGTTTGAGACAGTTAGTATGGTTAGTGACACGAAGACATTTTCCCAATCCCAGCAAAACCCGGCACGAAATCCCAATGTCCAATTTTCAGACTAAACACTCGCGGCTAAAAATAGTGTGATGTGGTGTAAACGTTGAAGTCTGCCCTCTGGACATGCTAGAGTTTTTTTTAGCTGATAGTAAACTGACTAAGTTTAAGCTTTTATACCACATTCCGAACACCCACTGCTATTGGAGAGATTTTTAAAATGTTCCTGTAATGTTCAATGCTTTAAGTTTTAGGCCAAAAAAACCAACAAGTTTGTTTGTATCTGCCTATTAATAGAATATGTACTTTTGTAGTTTTTGCATAATGTATTAATTTTGTAGGTTTAGTATATCTGTTCAGCGCACTGAGGCCTGGCATAAATGCGCTATATAAATTGCTTTATTTATTTATCTATTTATTTCTCATGTGTTGAGATGCACTGGAAATTCACTTTATATAATTAAGTTTGAGATATTATCACAATTGAATAATTTAATGTCCATTTATAAACGAGAGAAGCATGTTGAAATAATAACAATATCAATTCCATCAATAATAAAAATCACTTAACATGCTTAAGGCAGCAATTGAGATACAAAAGTAGGGAAAAGTATGTGATGCGAACGATGTAGGTCTAGGTCACGAAAATGGTTTCGATCATCAGGATATTATGATAATACTGTATTACAATCGTTGCCATGGTAGTGAGAGGAAAAGGGGTGGTATTCATTATACTATTCTTAGGAATGTAAGCGACCTAATTCATTACAAAGCGTGAATGCATATACTTACATGTAGGATACTTTATAAAAAGTACACGGGCAGTTTTTCTTACGCATCTACATATTTAATACTCAGTTATGAATCAAATAAGGGTAAAGAGCTATCTAATTGCATTTGACTATAGAAGTAATCAAATCCCTACGGTAAAAAGTGGGATTATAATAATTTATTTATTCCATATAGCTGATCTAGCTGATCAGACGTATATACATGATGTGATTTGAATTTAACATAAATTTAACACAAACAAAGACACTAATATGATTTTTATTTGATATTTTCCATTTGTAATAAAATTTGACATACCTCATCGCAGACATTCTTTATATCTTTAATTATTACGTATTTTAAAAAAAAGAGATGCTTGGTAAGATTTTATAGAGAACAATAATGCGACAAAACTGGTCAGAGCCAGTTGCAATTCTCATTAGCGGTTTTCTTGCTAAACCCGATCTTAATTTAATCTTAATCTTAATTATTATTATTATTATTATTATTATTATTATTATTATTATTATTATTATTATTATTATTATTATTATTATTATTATTATTATGTAGTGTGCAAATAAACGTCTAGGGGTAGCAGACTGTAAATCACTGGTCTTTAATTTTTTTATATATATTTTATCATTGTTTCCATCATGTCCATGTAGATATGAAATAGGGCGCCATCCCCCGTGAGTGCAGAGTAGATAGATTGACTACGATTTATTTATAGAAAACAATCATTTTATTCAGGAAAACATGATATTGCTCTAATACATAGAAAATACACATTGACCTTCCAAACCAGATGAAGTAGACAATTCTGGTCTAGTTCATATAGGCCAGTTCAAACCACATTATCCAAAGTGTCGATCCACAATACTAGTATAAAATGACCTAGGCCTAGTTTTCATTTTTATATGTTCCTGCCAGCCACCGCGGCACCTCATTATAAACTTTGGACCTGTCCACAACTTGTAAAGAGGGAGTTGGGTATGACAGGACTGAAAAACTCATCAATAGTTTTATTTTCGATATATGTATATATATATGGTTTGTGAGGTATGTAGACGACAACAATTAGCGGAAATACAACAAAAGAACGACATTTTTACTTCTATAAGATTTGCATTGTTTGATTTTACAGAGTTGCCTAGCAAGCACAAAACGTTTATGACATTATTCGTAAAGGTTGTCAGAAAACGTTTAAATGTCGGGTTATATAAAGGTTATATAAAGGATACAAAACGTCTTCATAACATTAAAAAACATGTTTTGATAACATACTACAAATATTTTAGCATAATGTTAATTTAAGTGTTGACAAAATATTTGGCAAAAATGTTTGCAAAATAAAAATTGCTTACAATAACATTTTGAAAACATTTTAATAATATTGCTGTAGTGTGTTTTCATACAAAACGTATTTAAACGTTTTCATGACCTTATAACCCGACATGGAAGGAGCTTAAAAATACGGCTCTTAAAAGTGGTACGTACTCAGAAAGTTTGAATGGCCCCACTGGGGTCAAATGTTATAAACCTACGGTACAAAACAACTTCGTGGATTCCTTGTTGTCCAATGAACTCACGCTGTTTTTTTGTGTACAATAAGTTTATAACATTTGGCCCCAGGGGGCCATTCACACTTTCTGAGTGCGTGCCACTTTTGAGAGCCATATTTTTAAAGCCCCACCCACTTTCAAAACTGGTAGATTACAACTTGTGCATTTCAGTTCTGACGAACACTTATTGGCATTTAGGTTCAGTAAATATCGCCTTAAACCTCAATAAATTTGATAATATCAGAATAATGTTGCTCAACTTCAGAAATTTTACCCCCACAAAAATCAAATTCAGTCGCCTTGAATCCGCCATTTTAGGCTAATTCACTACAATATGAGCGCCCTAATTTAAACTACTGGAAAGTACATTTTCTGTCAAACAATTATTTTACACCATCTCCCGACACACCCCGATTAGTATTTAGCTCGTGCGGTTTATACAGACCCCTACAAGACCATTCTTGTAATTTTGCGAAAAATATTCCATATTAAATGTCAAGTCTGTAC